>NC_058146.1:6833066-7003319 GCF_011075055.1 Mangifera indica
TATACCTGAGGGTATTACATCTTCGTTGATTCTAGAAGAATCGACAAAGATGCACATCTTCGTCGATTCATTTGGAATCGATGAAGATTTCGTCAATTCAAACAAATCGATGCGTCTTTGTTGCCACTTCTTCCACTGGAGAGTGAAGATCTGGTGGCTGACAAGTAGTGGGTTGAAGCATTATCGTTGGTTGCTGGACGAAGAACTTCTGGAAAATAAATTCTAGGTTTTGGGGGGAGAATGTTATTTTTAAAAGTTAGAAAACTTTAGATAGTAGTGAGGTTATTAGTTTTTAAAACTGTGGGAGAAAAATATAATAAATTTATATTTTTAATATAATTAATGAAATAACGATTTTACCCTTACTTTTTTTAACAGAAGTTAGTCCATGAGTGAGACTTCGGGTTTTTTTAAACTCTATGGATGTGACTTCAAGAATGTACTAAAACTTGGGGATGAAATAGTCATTTGGCCTAAAATAAAAGGTTGAGAGATTAGAAAAGTAAACATGCAATATATAGTTGTTCGTTACAACCCAATTATATCCACTTTTTTATGTTATCTTTCTTGAAGTGTTCCATTAATATTTTATTGATGAAACCCCAATCAAGTTTTATTTTATAACACAAATAACTTTTAAAATGGTATTAACCTTTACACAGAATAGAGATTAAATTCTCTAACCTTAATAAAAACGAAATTCACCATTTTACAATAAGAATTTATATAAATTGAAAATAAAAACTCTCTTATATCATTCTACATATAATCTAATTTAGTTTTAAATTATCTTTGGTTTATCCAACTAAATTTCATCTAAAAATTAAAAAAAAATGTTAACCTTTTTTTTTTAATTATTATTAAACCACATCTAATTAACGGACTCTATTAAAACGTGCGAGCTCCAATGAACTCATGCAAACAGGTGGAGCAGTTCAACAAGCAGCCCAGCTCAACCCATAACACGCTGCCAAAACGCAAAACACATGTCAGAATTAGCAATTCATCGCCACGTTTCTCCTAGAAAGAGCAATGAAATAAGTACATATTTTTTGAGCCGATGGAGTAGTTTTCACCCAAAATTTAATTTATTTTTAAATATATATTTATGAGATTTTATAAATTCAAATATTTATTTATTCTTAAATTTTCATTAAAATTGATATTAAATATAAGAATAAAATTATTATTTTAATAATATTATTAAAATTTTATCTTATTTTTTTCTCGAATTTTAAAAATTATCAATTTTATTTTTGTCTAAATTTTTCAATTTTTGAAAAACCAAATTTCTCTACCAAATTTAGGTTTTTTCTTTCTCTTCTCTTACCATTGACGGTTGCCTCTTTTCACCCTAAACCCAATTATCATTTTTGTCGTCGTCTCTCTCTTTTCTTGTCATTACCATCAAATGCAAATGAAAGGATAACAAAAGACAATGTTTATTATCCAGCTTTGGATAACAAACCAGACGATAAAAGCATCATTCAGATAAAAGTTTTGTCCTTTGTCGTCACGAGAGAAAGAGTTGTCATGATAGCGCATTATCAAGAGAGAAACACTAGAGAGGGAGGTCGCCATTTACCAGATTTGTTTTCCAAACTCTAAGGGAAAATGTGACTTTTTCATAATTTAATTCTAGAAAAGATAGTTAGTTTTTTAAATCAAAAAAGAAAAATGACATGTAATTTTATTTATTTTAATATTACTGATAAAATAATAATTTTATCCTTAATCTAACAAAAAATTTTTAGGTATATGAAAATAGACTAAACCATAGATAAATTTTTAAATTTTTAAAATTTTACAAATATATATTTGTCCTTACACCAAACTTTAGGTAAGAAATAGTCCTTTAACCATTTTTCAACACATAATTAATAATATAATTAATATATTATAAATATTAACCTACCTCTAATTTAAAATCAATTACCCATATAATATTATATTAATTATATCCTTGTTACCAAAAATGCTAGTAACGTGGCGATATATTATAATTTTATTAGTCCATTTATCGCACACGGAACTCACATGATTTCTCTTAAAACCCTCAACTTTAAGAAAATTATGCTACCAATTATAGTTTTAAAACTGCCAACTACATCCTTATCTTTTAATTCTTCTTGCCACCAACCTCTCATCCCACTAAAATTCGCAAACGAGCCTCTCATTTTATCGCCAAAACAACTCTGCATCTTAATTATAAGGTATCTATTTTTTTTCTATACTATCCAAAAGTTTTTTTTTTTTTTTTTTTTCTGTTTGCTCAAGTTTCCACTTCAGTAATTTTCTGGGTTATTCTATTATCTGTCTTTTACATGATTGATGGGTTGTGGGTACTTTTATTTCCTCTCAATTTTAGCATTTATTTTCTCTTGATTCTTCAAAATTGTCGATTTCATTTGATTTTACAGTTACTTTCTGTGTAAAATTAGAGTACTTTGTTTTTACCTCTAGTGTTTGTTGAAATGCCTATAAGAACTCAAAGTACTACGTCATTGAGTTTCAATTTCATCTTTTCTTTCGTTAATTCTCCACATTAGACCGAATCATGTGAATTTATTTCTCACTGTGTAAAATTAGAGTACTTAATTTATGCAATCAAGTGTTTGATGAAATGCAATTGAGAAATTAAATTATTATGTATTGAGTTTGTAACTAATTGTAAGATTAATCAAATTGATTAGGAGCATTGATGGAACAAGCTGAGTTATTGAGAGGTGACAAACTCATGTTAAGGGGGTTGAAGTTTCATGGCTTTCATGGGGTGAAGCCTGAAGAAAGAAAACTAGGCCAGAAGTTTTTGATTGATGTAGATGCTTGGATGGATCTTAGAACTGCTGGCAAAACTGATTGCCTGTCAGATACTGTTAGTTATACAGACATTTATCGGTAAGTGAAAATTTTTGACATCCTTGTCTATGTTTCTTGAAATTGTTTATATTATGATAATGATGCTTTCTCTAAATATATGCATTTGATTGTTAATATTTCAATTGATGTGTTTGTGGAGCATTGAATTGTGCTAAATGTGAACAATTTGAGTGATCGTTAACATTACAAAGTAGTAATATTGGTTGTGAGTGATTGGTAAATTTTGCTTTCAAATGTGCTTTTGAGTTTCAGAAATACTGTATATGACTTTGGTAAATTCTGCTTTGGGTAAGGATTGTGGTTCCATTTTTATTATACCAATTTTAACACAAAAAATTTAGCTATTAGAATAATTTATTTTGAATGACTAAGGTTGGTTCTAATTTATGTCGTTGAAAAGGTGTAATCATTATGCATTTTTAGAATGAATCTCAATCAACCAATTGCACCATCTAACAACTCAAAATTTGGTACCGTATTTTTTATCAAATAAGTGGTGCCAATGGAAAATTCTATATTTTTAATGTTATACATATTCCTCTACTTCTTAAACCTACTATCAGAAAGGATGATTTTTCCAAAAGGGTTCTTTGAAATATTTTACTAAACACCTGAAGTGAATTTTAATGGGATCTTGTTCATTGACATGTTTGTATTTTGGTTGCTTGGATTAGTAAGTGTATGCCTTCTTTGACATAAGTTACTTTTGATGGTTTGAACTGGTGAACTAACAGCATAGTTGAGGAAGTTGTGGAAGGACAACCTCATAATCTTCTCGAGTCGGTGGCACAACTCATTGCTTCAAACACTCTGTCAAAACACTCTCAAATTTCTGCCGTAAGAGTAAAGGTTGGGAAGCCTCATGTTGCTGTTCATGGTCCTCTTGACTACCTTGGGGTTGAGATCCTTAGATACAGAAATATTGATGGACCCAAGTGCTAGGCACTTGGAATTCACATGAACATCCAGCATTTCTTTTGTATTTTCTTGCAGTTTTATTTTTTTCTTCACCAAACTTCTGAAAACCTCAGTTGGTGATGGTTCAAAGTTAAATTTTGTTATTGTTGAATCTAATTGGTCTTAACATTAAGGGAAATTATAAAAAATGGCCAAAATACCCTCCCACTAAGCAAAAATGCCCAAAGTCACTATTTTCAAGCAAAAATGCTCAAATTCACTATTTCTAAGCAAAAATGCCTATGATTTTTTCTAAAATGTCAAAATTACCCTTCTCCTTATTTGTATAAACCCTCTTCACTCATTATAAGGGGTGAAATGAAATTTTATTAAAATTAGAGGGGTATTTTGATATTAAACATTGTAAGAGCATTATAAATTTCTCAATGAAATTTTAGGAATAGATAATTGAGGAGTATTTTGATAGTAAACATTGTAGTAGCATTATAAATGAAATTTCAGTTCAACTTTTAGAATTTCACCGTTTTATGATATATCGACTCGTATTTTTCAGATTTTCGAAGAATTTTTCAATTGTTGCCATTATAGGGTATTTCAACTTTTAGAATTTGAATTTCAATTCTGTTTTTTCGAATTTCACCGTTTTATGATATATCGATTCGTATTTTTTAGATTTTTGAAGAATTTTTCGATTGTTGCCAATCTAGGGTATTTTAACTTTTAGAATTCGAATTTCAGTTTCGTTTTTTCGAATTTCACCGTTTTACGATATATCGACTCGTATTTTCTAGATTTTCGAAGAATTTTTTGATTGTTACCATTCTAGGGTATTTCAAGTTTTAGAATTCGAATTTCAGTTCTGTTTTCTCGAATTTTACCGTTTTAGGATATATAAACTCGAATAACATGTTATGAATAAATAAATATATTGAAATATCTTAGAATGCCAATAATTAAAAAATTACTTGAAAATCTAAAAAACAGATCTAAATTTATAAAACTATATGTTCAAATAGCTTATGAACGAGAAAACCGAAAAATCGATCAAAAATTTCGTAATTACATCGTAAAATATGTCTAAAAAAGCACATCATAATTACAAATATCAAATTTGAAAATTACATATGAAAAAAGTCTAGTCTGGTCACAAACAAACTCAAAATCATAAAAACCGAAAATCCTAAATTTGATAAAATAATAAAACTGCATAATACACATTGAAACAGTTTTATTTTGGCCTCCAAATTCAGTGCAACCAGCGAAGCTAGTTGTCGTTATAGAGCTCGAAACGAGCTTCGCGTTGATATATTATAGGCCTCGTAACTCCTCCCGGATCAAAAGTTATGACTGTTCAAAGTCCGTCTCATATAAACCCTATAGTTTTAAAAAAGTTAATTTCCACCCAACAGCCCACTGTCATGTGACAAATTTCAAAAAAGTCTACAGTGGAATGAGGACTCTCACACAACTCCCTAATATTTTGAAAACACTAAGTAAGCCCCTTAACCCACTGTCAACAGTGGGAGAAATCGTCCGACAATGTGAAACACTGTTCCCACTGTCAAACTGCCGAATGTTTCGGAAGGAATTTTCTGCCAAAATTCGTCGTTTCAGCCTCCAATTTCAACACAAATCAAATCTACATAGACTATAACACAAAACCCCTCAACCAATTCAACGAAATCAACCAAGAATCAAAACATTTCAAGCATTGTTCAAAATCGAAACCTAAACCCTAAACCGCAAAATCTCACTCAAATCTCAATAATATGAATAATAACTTGATTCAAACAAGATGACGAAAGATATTTTAACGCGCTGTGTCATTTTCGGTTGTCGAAACCCACGAAAATGGTTGGAAATCCAGCTGACAATGGGACAGGGGAAATTTCAAATTTTCCCTTGTTTTTGAATAGTGATTTCACAGTGGGAACATGAGAAATTTGTTGGGTTTATATATGGGCAGTTTCGGTATTTCACAAAAGTTGGGCATTTTTTTTATATATAGGCAGTTTTGGTATTTCACAAAAGTTGGGCATTTTTACTTTAATATGAATTTTTTGGGCAATTTCGCTTAAACCCCCTTACTTTTGCCTATTTTTTATAATTTCCCTAACATTAATGAATGACATGGAAGATTTGAGTTTGAAGATCTAAGTGATGAAACTTGAATTAATCCTGATAATTTGTTCTAAGTAGATTGGCATAATGTTTTGCTTTCATGGTCCTTGGCTAAGACTTGATTACATAAGCTGCAGCAAAACATGACCATATAGGATCAATCAAGCAAATTTCTGAAATTTTCTTCAATCACATAAAATGAAATTGAAAGGGCATGCAAGTATTATGAATTGTTGCAAATACTGAGATAAAGGCCTTGGGATGTTGGATCAAGGTGATTTCCAGAGCTTTAGTACCTGTGGTAACTGACCTGCAAAAGTTGAAGCAATAAAGAACCAGGGAATTTTAAAAGCGGTTGTTGATATTTCTCCATCAAGAGGGAGATTTCATAATATCCCACAAAGAGAGAAATTGCAATACACTAACCGGGCAAAAAAGAGGACTCCAAGCAAGACAAACAGGAAAAGTTGCTAGATGGAGTAAAATTATGTTCCACCCTTTTTCCAACTGGACAAAGCACAAACAATAAACAAACATACACATACTTATATATGTCATCACGTAATTTAACGATTTTAAATTTAAGATAAAATAATATTTAATCATATGATGACATACATAAATATATATAAATTTATGTATTTAAAATAGGTATATATAGTACTGCTCATATATCAAATAATCTGAAACAAATTGCAACGCATTCAGATGGAAAGCTCGAGAAACAAAGAATACACAAGATGAACGAAAAAGACAGGAGCACAGACGAAGGGGTTAATGGGTCTATACTGTTTTTACTTGGGCTCAATTTCTTTAGAATGATATAACTTATCTTTGTTTCATTAAACTTTTATATCAAATATTAAATTTGTTAAGCTTTTAATATGCAAAATTTTTTTGGGATTTTTCCATATTAGTTTTTTAGCAAATGTTAAGGTCATTGCAAAACAAAAATTTGATTTTTTCATGTTTTATTATATCAATAAAACTATATATATACACTTTTAAATACATAAATAAATAAATAAATAATGTGTTATTATATAATTAAATAATTTTAAATAAATAATAAAATAATATTCAAATACATGATGATATATTATCTATTTACTCATTTATATACTTAAACTATATATACAGAACATTACCCTTATTATATAATATTTTTTCAATAGTTTTTATGGATTTTCTATAATAGAAGCACAAGTTAAGATAAACTTTGGAAATGTAATTTTTTTTTATAATCGAAAATTTTGTCTGTATTTATTAAGTGAATAAATTTAAATATAGTAATCGAATCTATAAATACTATATTAAGTAAGTTAAATTTTCATAAATATTGTAAAAACTTGAATTTAAATATTTTTTTTTAAATTTTATTACTTTATTAATTTTATTAACTATTGGGCTTTGAAAATGTAATGTTTGAGTTTCGAAGTTCAAGAATTAATGTAATTGTCAAAAAACAGGCTAAAGCGGTACATGAAGGATTGATGATGAGGTGTACGTAGATTTGAGTACGACGGTGGGCATTACTGGTTCAGATTCTGAGGCCCGTATGATATTGTCCACATCTGCAAACTAAATTAGGAAAGCTTGGGCTGGCAATGGCTGCCGACTACTTTCCTTTATGGCCAAAGGACTATTTTCCACCCAAAGGTAGGTTGTATTCCTAAATTTTCTCTTTTTAATTTTAATAATTTTAAATATCTATTTATAAGTAATTAAAATTAATAAAACTCTAATTCTTTAAAATTTTACCTCTTTTTGCTCTTTTAAACTTTAAAAAATAAAGGTTTTTCCCAACCTAAGTTTAAAAAAATGACAGTTTTCTCTTAAAGTTTCATTTCGAGATCTTCGACATTATCTTTAGCTCCATTGCTGGCGGCATCTTCCTATCGAAGCTTTCTCTCCCTTCGACTGTCTCTCTCTACCTATTTGGACATTCAATTGACGTCGGAAGAGCAGTGAAAGACGAAGAACTTCGTCGAAAAAGATGAAGTTCTTTATCTTCCTAAATGGATCCTTCGACATCGATCGAACGTCCAAATGGGAGAAAAGAGACCATCGGAGGGAGAGTAAGCTTTGGGAGGGAGAGGTTACCAGCAATGACATCAAAGATGACATCGAAGATCTCGAAATGAAACTCTAAGAGAAAACTATTATTTTTTAAAATTTAAGCTAGAAAAAATTTTTAATTTTCAAAGTTTAAGACGGTAAAAAGAAATTATATTTTAATTTATTTTTAATATTATAGAGAAAATGATTATTTTATCTTTACTACTGTTAATTTTAACTACTTATAAGTAGATATTTGAGATTATCAAAATTAAAGGGAGACACTTGAAAATGTATCATAACCTTAGGTGGGAAATAGTCCTTTGGCCCTCTTTTAACTATATGTTCAGGGCCCCACTTATAAATTATTTTTTAATTATTATCTGCTCCCCTACCAAAAATAGAGGTCATTGATTGACAGTTGACCTAACAAAATGGACATATTATTGCTGCTATTTTGAAGAGTTTGGTTATGGTGATGGTTTATTATTAAAACTAAAAAATTATTTTAAAGATAAATTATTTTAAAAATTATTAATTATAAATATAAAATTTGATAAAATTAATATATATAAATAATTATTGTATTTGATTAGAAGTAGTAAAAGAATACTAATATATTATTTTATTTAATTTTTTTTAGTATAATTATTTTAAAATATTTTTATATTATTTATTATATTGGTTAAAAATAAGAGTTTTTTAAATTAATAAATAAAGATATAGTTATAATAAAATTAACATTAATTTAGTAATATTTTATTATTTAAAGTGGAAGTGATAATCAGATTATCTCTTGTATTATCTGTTGTATTACAATTAGTAATATAAAATTACTAATTAAATAAAATAATATAAATAATAAAAAATAAATTTTTAAAATAATATTTAATCTTCTCAATCAAACGCCCCTTAGGATAGAGGATTGATAAGATTCTCTTTCAAATTTTGTCTCACAATATTACATTTTGTAAAATTCTCCTTTGTTTTCTTTTCCAATTAAATAACAAAAATTTTATTAAACGAAAATAATTCATTTTCTACAACTTCATCTTCACTCTATCTTTACCTCTAAAAACCACACATCTTTTTCATTTTCTAACTTCATCGTTACTTCTTAATTAATTGAGAGTTGGTTAATTTAACAAGTATTGAATCATTAATTGTTTTTCTGGAAAAATATAATCATATTTTTTACGTTTAGGTTTAGATTTAATCCACCATTTAAATATTGATTGGATGTGAAATGTGGGTGTAAAACTCTAAACTAACCCTATGTTTTTTTGGTTGAAACATGTAAAAAGCAAGGAGGAAGAGTCGAATTCGTTCGACATCCCCATTCGTCCAAAGTTTGATAATGTTAAACTAGGGTATTTCACCAAATTTAGATAAAAACTTTAGCTTCCAACCAAATAGATTTGAAAAAAATTAATCAAATCTTACCAAAACAATATAATCCAGATTATGCTAATTTCTTTCAAATATGGTTGGTTGATTTTGTGGTATAGCCTATTTCGGCCAAATTTTTTTTTAGATATAGTTGATTGAATTGTCAATGGTTTTGATAATTCGATCATTCTTTTTTCAGTCAATTTTCTTCTATTTGTATATTAAATCAATTGTCTTTTAAACTAGTCTACCATGAAGATTACAAATGAAAAGTGACAATCCATTGGAATTAAACGTAATCAACTTTTCTTTTCTTCCAGACTATTGTATTTCAAGATTTCAAGTGTTGAAATCCTTATAGTCATAATTTTATAAATCAACATTAAATTTTAGGGTTATTGATCAATATGTTTCTGACTAAAATTTAATATATAGCTTGAATGTTATGTTGTTGATTGAACCTACGTTGAAATAATGTGAGATATGGTTGATAAACCCTAGAGGGAAGCCTTGCATGAAAACCCAAGGATTCAACTTTTTTGATTAGTTATGATTAAACATCGCAGAAGATAATGTCATTCATCTCATCAAATTTGATCCTCATATGGTGTTCACCCATGACAATAGGATCGAGTCGGGCGAGAGAGAAATTGGTTGTCTCATTGCTCATGGGGCCTCTCCCGAGTTGTCATTTTCCATTAAATTACTTGCATGATAGCACAGTATTAAATATAATTATAAAAAATTCATGGTGAGGTGCAAGTACATTTCAGTCATCGGGTGGGCATTAATGGTGCCATCTTCTGAGGGCCATAGGAGATTGGGCACATCTGCAAATTAAATTAAATTGGGAAAGGTTGGCTTGGCTGGGCTACCCACTACCGTCTCTTCTCTGCCCCACTTGTAATTATCTTTTAATTATTATCTGCTCCCCAACCAAAAATGAATATCGTTCAGTTCAACTAACAAAACGGAAGATGTTAATTCTACCTTTGATTTGTGAATATTTTATTATTAAAATTTAAAAAAAATTTAAAAATTAGGATATAATTTATTATTATAATTAATTAAATTTGATAAAATTAAATAAGTATAAATAATTATTATGTTTAATTAGAAGTAATAAAATAATACTAACATATTATTTTACTAAATATTTTCGGATATAATTATTCTAAAATATTTTTTATATTGTTTGTTATATTAATTAAGAATTAGATTATTTTTGTTTTAAAAAAATTAATAAATAAATATATAGTTATAATAAAATCAAGATTATCATAATAATTTTTTAATACGTAAGTAAAATATGATAATCAGATTATTTTTTATATTATCTGTTATATTATTATTAATAATAAAATATTATTAAAATATTTTATTACTTAAAAATCAAACAAAACAGTGTAAGTAATAAAAAATAGAGTATTAGAATAATTTTTATAAAACTCTAACCAAATATCCCTTGGGATAAAGAGCTGGGAAGGGAAATATCTTTTTCAAATTTTTTGTCACACAATATTGCATTTTGTCAAATTCTTCTCAAATTTTTTTCTCAATTTAATATCAAAAATATCCTTCGATAAAAATAATTCATTTTCTATGACCTCATCTTCACTCTATCTTTGGCTCTGATAACCTCAACACATCTTTTTCATTTTCTAACTTTATCTTTACCTCTT
Source organism: Mangifera indica (assembly GCF_011075055.1). NCBI lineage: Eukaryota > Viridiplantae > Streptophyta > Magnoliopsida > Sapindales > Anacardiaceae > Mangifera > Mangifera indica. The sequence continues at coordinate 6,844,115 of NC_058146.1, forward strand.
AATTAATTGAAGGTTGGTTAATTTAACAAGTATTCAATCATTAATTGTGTTTCTAGAAATATATAATCGTATTTTTTAGGTTTAGGTTAAGATTTAATCCATAATTTGAATATTGTGTTATCAGTTTTATTTTCATTGATTGGATGTGAAAGGTGGGCATAAACGTAAAAAACTAATTCTATGTTTTTTTGGCCAAAACATGTGAGAAGCGAGGAGAAAGAGATGAATTCAATTGACATCCTCATTCGACGACCAAAATTTGATAATGTTAAGTAAAGTATTTCCGTCAATCAAATCTTACCAAAACAACATATTCCAAATTATATTAATTTCTTTCATAAATGATTTTGGCTGATTTGGTCATATAGGCTATTTTGGCCAATTTTGTTTTTGTTTTTTTAAATATAGTCTATTGAATTGTCAATGGTTTTGATAGCTCCATCTACCTCTTTTTATTCAATTTTTTTTCTATTTGCATATTGAACCAATTGTCATTTAATGTAGTATATTATGAGGACTACAATTAATTAAGACTTTTCACGTTCATCTGTACTTCTACCATAAATTTGTTTTTGGATTCTTTTATTTGAAGATTTTCCATGCAATGAAAGCTGAAAATTCAAAATATAATTGATTAACCCATGTGTGAAGTTAAATTAAATCCATTCTCACCATCACATCCAACAACAACCACTAGATCAAATTGGTTGAAAATTATTGGGTTTGACCAATCGATTCACTAGTTCATGTCACATAATATTATGATATTTTAAATTTTTAAAAATTGTTTATTTTATTATAAAAAGTTAAATACTTTTTATAATGGGTTGATTCATTTCTCCGTCACACAATAAAAAATACTTATATTAATAAAAGTTAAACTTAATATCAAACTTTTTAATTTTTTTTCTTTTTTATTTTATTTTTGGTCTTATGTTTTCTTTATAAACTTTTAAAAATTAATTTAGCCTAATCTAAAATAATCAAACTGATTTATCAGTTTCAAGATATTTAAAACTTTTGCAAAACCACTATCATCAAAAATAAGAATTATGAAACAAAATTTCATTAACTTTGGTCAAATCTGGTTCTGCTAATTTTAATTGGGTTAACCGATTTACCAATTTTGATCGATTTTGACTGAGTCAATAAACAACCCATTTTTTAATGTGAATTAAATCAAACTTAAAGTCGATTTTCGATTCAACTAGGTAAACTAACTAGTCTAATCTAATTTTGAAAACCTTGGTAAAAATTAAAGGAACCTCTCTATATGCATGAAAGTGTTTAATACCCCCATATTGGTTTGGTTTACGCTAATTTTAATCATTTTTTGTTGTCTTCAACCTTGGACCGAAAAAATGGCCAAATATAACCGAATTCAATTAATATGTAGTTTTGAAGTTTAAAAAAGTTCATCAAAATTCTTCAATTTTCAATAATCATATACTTCGTTCAACTTTCAAACATTCATACTTACTTTTTTCCTCTCTTCAAATGCATAAACAAATCCATAAAGAAAGTGCTTCTCCATGTCACAAAATTTTTTAACGTGTTTACACTAAATCAATTGTGGGGAGGGAAAAGAAATTATGAACAAAGAAATTTAATATGTCATCATATGATTGAGTGTTATTTTATTTTTAATTTAAAATCATTTAATTATACGATAATATATCATTTATATATCTAAATTATATATAAAAAATACGTACGTATAATTTTACTACAGATTTAATATGCAAAAATGTTAAAAAAAAAAAAGATATTGCAAAGGAGTTCAAACATATAATCATGAGATTTGAAGAGGAAATGTTGGTGATATGTTTGGTTCTCAAAAGTAGAGATAAAGTGGAGATGCAGCTAGTGAAAAGAGATTGTCTTTATTGAATTCTCAATTCTAAATTGTAAAGGAGGGGTGAAATTTGGCAAAGCCATATGGTGATACAAAAAGTTAAAGTTGCAATCCCATTTAATTTCTCTTGGAATTGAGAAATGACACTCCACTTTCTATTCACTTTTTGCTTTCTCTCTTAACCAATAGCATTTTCCCAATTTCAACAAAAATATTTTTGACTATAAAGGAAACCTTATTCACTCTCTAATCAAAAGTTTAGGGTTATTGATCAATATGTTTTGACTACAATTTAATAAATTATTTGAATATTATGTTATTAGTCATAGTAGTTGAATCGTAAATCAAAAACCTAATTTGAGAAAAAAATAAAAATGATTGTCTCTCAAACAACGACGATTTCATTTTCATTTAAGATGAAAATGGTTAAAGAGGGAGGGAGAGAGAATTCGTCGAAGATGGTGAAGTTCGCTGAAAAGTGGTAAGAAAAAAAACTCTAAAGAGAATTGACTACTTTTCAGACATTCAATGGAGAGAAAAGAAACAATAGATTTTTAAATTAAGAAAGAAAAAATATGATAAATTTTTATTTTAAAAATATTTTTAACTAGATAATATTTTTATAAAAAAATGATATTTAAGTTTTTTAAAGTTAATATATAGGAATTTTGGATTTCACTGATCCTTAGGTGGGAATAGGTCTTTTGGCCTTTCAAAAAATAAAAAATGTTGAGCTGGATTTTACTGTTTTTGTCCAATCACATTATTATTTTATTTAAAAAAATATATTAATTTATATTGATAAAATATATTATATAGTGATATACGTTTTGTATTATATGATATATTTATTATATCGTATTAATTTAATATATTTTATGATATGTATTATCTTTTTCTTATATAAAATTATATTATTGAAAATTGATAACTACATTAAAAAACGATTAAATTGAGCTGGATTTCACCGTTTTTATCCAATTATGTAATTTTGATATTATAAAATAAAATTTGTTAGCAAAAATTGAAACGAAATTAGGACAAGACAATTATAAGGCGCATATTTGATTAGCCAATCTTTAACAAGACCGCGATCGAGAATCTAGAATCGGCGATAAAATTGGCTTAAAGGCAACGCCAGATAGCCAAAGCTAAGGCAATCAACTATGTAATCGGAGCCCCACGTGTCTTGTCCGATAGAACCAAAGCTGTTTCTTTTATTTATTTATTTAAATTTTTCTCCGCACCGAATCTAATTCCAGTTGCTTTCCTACTTTCATTTCAGCTTGCCTTGCCTTGCCTTGCAATTCCCTGTCTCCCACCCCACCTTAATTAAACTACAGATTTGCTTTAAGGCCCCGGGATCATGTAATTGATTTCATATTTTTGTCATGATCAGAGATGTTTTAATATTAATTAAAGATTTTCGATGGTAATTACGCCTTTATTATTGGACCAAATCTAAATGCTGGCAAGCAAGAACGAAAGGTCCAGATTTGGTTTCTCCTTTATGAAAAAATATCTTCAAAAAAAAATATTTTAATGGCTTTTATAAGTAATGAATAAATTAATAAAACAGTTTTTTTGTTTTCTTATTGCTGAAGTTATGATATTTTACCGAATCTGATTCTCTTTTATGTCTGGAATTGGTTACGCAGAGGAAGAGACTTCATTTCCGTGTTCATTTTTGGCGGTGATTTTTACTAAATTATATCGAGATCCGCATTTTGGTTGCGGGAATTTATGATTTTTGACGCTGGGTTGACTTCAGAATTCCATAACTCCAGCTGGGTTTGTCTCTTCATGAGCTTCTTGTGAGTTGGATGAAAATTACCATAAACTTTGATATTCCTTTTCATTTTCTTTTCTGTGTTATGATTTTTTTTAATGTTATTTTATGCTGGGAAAGTTGTATGAGAAATTTTATGGTATTTGAAGTTATGAAGTTTGAAAATTTGATGCTTTTTATCTTGCTGAAATTTGAATATTTATTCATGCACAGAATCTTAAAGATCATACTCAACTAGTGAACTTATCTCAATCAAGATAAACAGATTTTGATGATAACTTTTCCATTCACTTGCTTGTTTGCTATTTCTGGTAAATTTGCAGGTATTTAATGCAGAAGACAATGAATTCATATATTTTTATTATTTGGTATTTTGATGTCAAGAGAATTTATTTGTTTGGTTAAGCTTATGTTTATTAAAGAACATGAACATTATTATTTTGCGATTGAAATTTTAGGGGGCTCGTAGCGAAATGAGTATGCGGTATCCAATGTAAAGTCTTTGTGGTTTTCTTGGGGATAGTAAGATGGGAAAGAAGGGGAAGATTTCTCACTATAGAGAGAGGCTTGACAGGACATTGGCATCTTCGGAATTGACAAATGAGGAGAACCTCAGAAATTTGGTGAAAAATCAACTCCTAAATTCTTCCTCCAATGGTTTAGGAGGTTAGTATCTCCTCAAAACTTTCATGTGAATTGTTGTTATTATAGTTGATATAAGCTATTGTGGACCGTTTTGTAATCTGATTGAAAAGTAGTTTGTAATTCATGACTTTGGGTTGGGCAGGTTGTAGTGAAAGTGTAGTAGAAAAGAAGACTGCTGAAGTCTCCAAGTTTCTTGACATGCTGAGGAGTGCTTCTGTAGATGATGATGAGGTTTCAAAAACTACCGAGGGATCACATGGTGAATGGAAAGTATGCTCACCCAACTGGAATGCTGGATAATTATACTTTTTTCATATCCTTAAATACTTTTCTATCTGGAAGAGAGAAATCTTGGAAGATGAGCAATATATATCATCACCTTTTTTATCATCTTTTGATGTTCAGTTGGACCTCATCTGCCAGAGAACCATTGCTTTCAATTTTCCTTTTCTGGGGTTTTAAATTTTACTGCCTTTCAGATGAACTAGGGTTCCCTGTATGCTGAACATGTTAATAAAAATGCATTACTTCATTAAATTTCTTGTGTTTTGTCTTTGATCAAGATTATTGGTCATTGAAAAGTGGCTTCTAGATATTGACGTTGTTGATGCCTATCACTTTTGACAGTTAAAACAGGATAACGAAGAGTTCCGTGTTATGTATCGTGAAGGACCTGAGGGCACTCCTCTTCACTCATTACTTGTTGAAGGCTATGTAGAGGGGCCCTTAGATGCTTGTGAGTTTCACTGAAGTACTTGAGAGAATTTTGGGCTTCATCATAGAATTCTAAATTGATGAGAAAAAAACTGGGTAAATCACTCTTTTATTTATCAATTTTGGAGCTCTTTTTTAAGATCTGTACTTCATTGCAGGTTTTTGTGTTGCTTGGGAGTCAACCCTCTACAACAAATGGTGAGACTTCTTTCCATCATTGTTGATTTTGCCCTTTGTATAATATCTTTCTAATATATGGGGAATGTATTAGTTGATGTAGTATGTGAATCACATTGTCTCTTCTCTTTGTCTTTTCATTTTTTCTTTTCCAACAAAATGTGGTTACAACTTCTATACTTGGTTGAATCATCTTATTGTCTTCTTTTTCTTCTCCCTCAGTTTTGAAAAACTTGTGCTTATGATTTATTTATTGCTTGTCTGACTGCTTCTATGAGAACAATTGGCCTTTTTCTTCCTCAACTTTTCTTATGGCATAACCAAGAGTTCTAGATGTAGCATCTTATCATCCTGATATTTCTATAGATGCTATCATTTTCCTGGACTTCTGAAAGTATGACTTTGTTAACTTTGTGCTGGATTTTGCCATTTACTCCTGCTTTAGTGAGCTAGTCTAGTATTACCCGCTTGTGTGCTTGATTGTGACATGATGTGAAGCTTGTTTCTATTCCCACTCTGGGAAAAGTTTGTTGGTTATGGATAATGATTACAAAATGAAGAGTTGTTGCTTCTAATATTCGTCATATTCTTTCCTGCACATCTTCTGTAGACAATTATATATACTCTTGCATCTAAACTTAAACAATGTTTGGTGCAACCAAGAAAGTTTAAGAGCTAGTTTGATTTATATGGTTGAAATCAAGATGGTTTCTCAGAGAACCTTTGATGTGAATTGCAGTTATTGTAGTCAGAATATAATTTACTCTTTTCTATTTCCTTACTTTCTCCCAGGTGGCCTCAGTATAATTTTCCGCCCTTCAAAATCACTTCGTTACAATGTTTGCAAAAGGTCCGGATTTGTGAACAGATATCTTTAGTGAGGTTTGTCCACGACAAAAATGCATCATTTGTTTGAAATTTTGCTATATTTGATTCCTTCACTCCCCTTAATTCTGTAAATTCAAGATGCTGATTTTTCCTTATGTTTTCGGAAGAAAGGGTGAAGATTACTTGGCCACTGTCTGCCCGAGAGGCCATTGTGCACTATTTTATGTTAGAGTATTTTCAAGATGATCTCATCCTTGTTCTATTTAACACAGTATGTTTCATTTATATAGTGTGTTGGAATTTATTTTCATGAGATTCTTAATCTACTTCTGCCTGACTAATGGCTAAACTAAAGAATTTTGTTATCATTTTTACTTTCAGATTGATGATGTGAAGAGCATTGATAAAAATACTCATGGGTTTAGTAATGATGGCATTCCTGAAGAAAAGGATGTCATAAGGATTGAGTTGGAGGGAGGGGTTGCTATGCAAAAGGTGACCCAGGAAAGAAGCTACCTTAGGTGAGTTCATCTTTAAATGGCTATATTACCTCAGTGGACGCCTAAATAATGGGTTGAGCTGCATCGTTTTTTTTTCCAACATTGAAAAATAGCACAGGACATAATTAAGGCTACATAAGACCAAAGTTTGTGTTGCTTGATAATCTATATGGAGCAGATGACAAAACTAATGAAGTTTCCATAAATATTGAGATTGCTGGTGGATTGCTTCTAATTGCTAATAGTAAAAGCACCAGAGGAGAAAAAGAAAAAATCTGTTTACCATGCAACAATAATCTGTTTTTGGTGCTCTTTTGTTACAAAATTTTGACTTCTGCCAAATTTTTGTAGGACTATAGCACATATGGATGTGAAGTTTGACTTTGTCCCTCCTTCTCTCATAAATTTCATTTCCAGGCAGCTCATTGGAAGTGGTTTCAGGCTCTATCAAAAGGTTATTCAATTTATTCAGCAATGTTTTATCTTGAGCATGTGAGTGTCTTGTTTGCTATGTGCCATGCTACTGATGTCACCTCCTAATTCAGCTGTTTAATTTTCATTTCAGGCAGTGGCTTCTGTTCTTAATGATAGTGAAGATTACAGCAAGGCCTTGAAGGAGCCACTTTATGCTCGAATACATGAAGTTCTTTATTCCAAGAACGAGTCCAAGGAAACTTTGAAAGCAGAAGAGCTGAAGAATGATACGGCTGTTGTGCCTGAAGAACATCTGATTGAAGTTACTCAAGATGGCCTAAGTGATGTGGAACAGAATGTTGTTAATATTAACCATGCCCATGAGTCTTTGCTGAACAGCACATTAGTTACAGAGAGAAAAGTTGTCAGTCAGATTGAGGAGTCTCTGAGAGCAAAGGAGCTCAGGAATTATTCCCGTAATCTGCCAGAACAACATCTCATTGGAGGTTTGCAGGATGGCCTGAGTGATGTTGAACAGAATGTTCATAATGTTAACCATGCCAGTGAATCTTTGCCAAGTAACACACAAGTTACAAAGAGCAATGTTGTTAATGAGATAGAGGAAGAAGAGAGCGATGAAAGTGTGGTCTTAGAAGGGGATGACAAAGCTATGCATCAAACCTTTACCATTAAGACCCCAGAAACTCATCATGTGAATGGAAAAACAAATGTTTCTGTCAGTCCTCTTGTGCAGCAAGCTCTAGAAACATTAGAGAAGGCCATATATATTGTTCGTGAGCATGGGTTTAACGGCCAAAACAGTTCATCGCTCAGTCTTACGTATAAAAAACCTCCAAACATGGAAAACCATGATGAAAATGATGCAAATTCTTCAGAAGTTGAAGTCTGTACAACATCTGAAAAAGAATCAACAGAGAAAACCGGTCATGAATCCAGAAATAGCACCGGAATACAAGATGTTAGGTACATTTCCGTATGAGTTTACCCAGTTAAACATAAGCGGATTATACTATGAACTAACACTGATTTGATCGTTCTTTGCAGAGGGGAGGTGAACCATAACAGGATAGCGCCGGCATCACCAGTAGATGATCTTCCAATTGGCGCTGAGACCAACCAGGTTTCTTCGAGTTCCCCCCAGAATGGGACAGTGGTAACAACACCTATTTCAGACCAAAACATGCATGCTAATACCAAGCAAACAAGCACAGAAGCAAATGACATCCGCAAAAACAATCGAACTGATACGAAGAAATTAAGCCGGCCAAAAAAGCATAGGTTCAGTTGCTTCTTCCCCTTGAATTCTGCTTAAATAATGCCTTGGAAGAAGAAGATTTTCAGCATCAATAAAAATGAATGCATAAACCTGAGAATGAATCTGTAACATGTTACACAAAATCTTGGTTACAGACTACACTTTCTTTTATGCAATTTTCTGAAGCCTCTTTGTGACCCCATTCGGGGATTCATTTACAAATATATTTATATATATATATTTTTTCTTAGTTCAATAAATTTGTAATTTAAGAAATGATTTTAAATTAAAGTTGTTACTATTTTGCTCCAATTTAAATAATCAATCCCACTCTGCCATGATGGTTATGATACTTTGTAAAATCGGTTAGGCCAAACGACTATTTCCCACCCAAGGTTTGATGTTTTCTCAAAAGTCCCCCTTTTAATTATGGAAACACCAAATACCCACTCATGACCAGTTAGATTTAACTAAACCCTAACGCCTGAAAATTTTATCTCTTTTTGCCCCCCTAAACTTTAAAAACTAAAATTTTCCTCCAGCCTAAGTTTTAAAAAATGGCAGTTTCACCCTAGGGTTTGGTTTTGAAATCTCCGGCGACCGTTCCGGCTCCATTGTTGACGACCTCTCCCTCCCGAAGCAGCCTCTCCTTCCGGCGAATGCTTTCCTCCCATTTGGAGGCTCGATCGGCGTCGAAAACGCCCGTCGTCTTCGTCTGGGAAGACGTCTTCGTCTCCCAAGGCGTTTCCGATGCCGATCGAGCCTCCAAATGGGAGGAAAGCATTCGCCGGAAGGAGAGGCTGCTTCGGGAGGGAGAGGCCGTCGACAATGGAGCCGGAACGGTCGCCGGAGATTTCAAAACCAAACCCTAGGGTGAAACTGTCATTTTTTAAAACTTAGGCTGGGGGAAAATTTTAGTTTTTAAAGTTTAAGGGGATAAAATTAGATTCTATTTTAGTTTATTTTTAATATTATAGCAAAAATGACGATTTTACCCCTACCACCGTTAGGGTTTGGTTAAATCTAACCGGTCATAGGTCGGTGTTTGGTGTTTTCATAGTTAAATGAGAGACTGTTGAGAAAACATCAAACCTTGGGTGGGAAATAGTCGTTTGGCCAATCGGTTAGGCCAAAAGACATTTTATATTATTTTATTTCAACTCTTGTCTCAGGACATTTTTTTTATTTTGTATTTTCAATTTTCGAACCATTTTTCACTTTACTAACTATTTCTTTCTTCGTGTAATTTTGTCTGTAACTTTACCTCTAACTTTTAATTTAACTTTAATTTGGGGTAGAATATATATGTATTTAACAATTATTTTTATGTATGTTTTTTCTTTTTCTACAAGTAAATCTCTACTACTTAAAGTATTAAGAATTGTTAGAGGTGAATAGTGACAATAAGAAAATCAAATTTGTTTTTGTGTTTGTTGTATGTGCTGTAAAAATAATCATTTTCCAACCATTTTATTGGGAAAAGTAATCAATTTTACAATACAATTCTTTGGTTATAAAATTTGGGGAATTAAAGTAAATACCCCTTTTGCCCCCTTTTAAGCAAAAATGATTTTTTTTTCCTATTTCTAAGCAAAAATGCCCCATTTCAAAGTTTTAAGCAAAAATGTCCCAAATTTTTTTTAAAATACCAAAACTATCCTTCACAACTTTTATATAAACTTTTACTTACATACATTTCTCACATTATTCAAACACTCACTTTTACTTTCATTTTTACTCAATATTTGATACTGTGGGTTCGTTCGAAAGAAAAAATTCATATTTCTGAATTCGAGGCAAAAGAAATTAATTTGTGAGAAAAATGTATTTATACGAATTTTAACTCAAAACTTAATTTTATTTGTTAAATCAAATTCGAATGTTATATGAAGGGGGTATTTGGATATTTGATAATATTTTAGGGGGTTAAAAAAATATTAGAAAAATATTTGAAAACTAAAAAAAACTAAAGTAAAATTTGAAAACTACACGTCCAAAAACCTTAAGATGATAACTATCGAAAAATGTACCTAAAATTCGAAAACTACATGTTAAAATATCTAAAATGATAAAAACTGAAATATCAAACAAAAATTCGAAAATTACAATGCGAAATTCCCTAAAATGACAAAAGGAAAAAAATAAATTTGAATTTCAAAAAATAAACGTTGAAATTTTTTAGAAATGCAAAAATTAAAAAATCAATTTGAAATTTGAAAATTAGATAAGAAAATGGGTTTAGAAAACACAAAAATAAAGAAACAGACTTAAAATTTGAAAACTACAAGTCGAAGAACCCTAAAACAATAAAAATGAACATAAAATTTGAAAACTAAACATTAAAATAGCTTAGTATGATAAAAACAAAAAAATCGATCAAAAATTCAAAAATTACTTCAAAAAAATAGGCATAGAAAAGCCAAGAAAATTAAGAAACGAACTTGAAATTCGAAAACTATTCGTCAAAAAAACTTTAAAATAGGAAAAATGAATATGAAATTCAAAAACTACACGTCTAAAAACCTAAGTAGTGAAAAAATATCAATTTTCCCCCTTATATATGTTTTACTCTCTCACAAGTCCTATAGTTTTTGTTTGCTCACTCATCAATTTTCTTATCTCTCACATGTCTTATAGTTTCAAAAAATTAATTTCCCCCCAACCCTCGAATTCCCTCGAGTTCCTTGAAGCACCACCAGCTTATTGTTCAAATACCCCCTCCCCTCGGGGGTTTTCCCTCGCTCTCCCCCGGGTCTTTACTGTTTCAAAAATCACATTCTCCCCCACCCCATGTGACATCGTTCCAACTTGGGGAAGATTTTATTCACCCTGGGGAATCCCAAGGCCCTCTAGGTTTGATCACAGGTGAAACTAAGCTATTTTCCGATAAAAAATCATCATTTCAATCTCCAATTTTAACAACTATCATATCTACACATCCTATAACATAATAGCCTAAAAATATTCAACCAAAACAAGCAAGAATCAACACATTTTATGCATTATTCAAAATCGAAACTCTAAACATTCAACATTTAAAATCTTCATCGAATCAAAATAATCTTAACAATAAAATAATTCAAATAAGAGTAAGAATGATGTACTAACTTTCTTTGTTATTTTCGTTATCGAAAACACAAAAAATGTTGACGAAATTTCAAAGAAGTTAAATGAATACTGAACCTGTGGGAGACTCAGGATTTTCTCTAAATTCCAACAATGAATTTGGGGGAAATTTGGGTAGAGATATGAAAATTTTTTGGTTTATATACGAGGGCATTTTGGTCATTGCAGCTAAATATGATATTTTTGCTTAATTTTTAACTTTTAGAGTAATTTCACCTATGCTCCTATTGTTTAGGCTAATTCTTTAATTTCCCTAAAATTTGTTGTAAATTTTAAATAACCATTTTATTGTAAATTTTGTTCTTGTCTTTTGGTTGCTATTATGTTACACTAATTATTGATTATTTTTAGTTGTTGGAAATTTTCCAATCAAAGAATCATTAAAAATAAAACTTGAATTTATAATCTCTAATTTACGGGGCCATCTCTTTTACCTGCAACCAATTATCTGGAAATTATAGTATATTTTTATGCAGGGAGAAGGATTATTTCCCATCCAACTTTTGATGCGTTCTTAAAATGTCACCCATGGCAGATGGAAAACCATTTTTCCCACCCATGAGCCGTTAACGTTACAAGAATCCGTTTGAGTGAAGGGGTATTTTAGTAATCTCAAATGTTATGTCCGTTTTATAAAAGCGGAATAATAAAAAATTGTTTATTAAACACTTTTCCGTAAAAATTAAATGCGGCCGACTTTTCTGTCACATGCCATCCACCAATGCTTGACGCGTGGCGAAACTTACGGTGGAAGGAAGCTTTATTGGCTAGTTAAAGCGAAATAATTGGCGATATGTTTATGATGGATGATGTGACGAAAGGAAATGAGGACACGTAGAAGGAAAAAGAATATGGCACCGATTTTAAAACGATAAGGAGGCGCATTTCGGTGTGCTCGTACGCAGCACCTGCAGAGAAATAAATACGCAATGATTTCAAAATCAACGGTTAATATTGCTTAGATAGAAATCAACGACTATGAGGAATTTCAAAATCGATAAGCCAATCAAATATGGACATATGTTAGGGCGTTTTTGTCATTTAATGGGGTTTTAAATAAATATCGATGGAAAAAATAATTTTTTATTATATTGAGAGCGAATGAAAAAGCGACGCATGGCCGGGTAATTTGAAACGCCATTTTGAATGAGGGAAAGAGAACGAAGGGTTTCATTTCATTCTCAAATAGCTGCATTGCCTTACGTTATTTCTCTGGAGTGTAAAAGTCCTGTGAGTTCCAAAAACTAACAATGGCCAACGACGACTGCAAAACATTGATGACGACAGTAACGACAACATCTTTAAGAGTGAACGAAGTAGTGTTTCGACCAACGACAACGTGAAGGGTTTTCAACCACTACCTTTGAACCTACACCAACGATAATGGTTTTTCACATTGTTTGAAGCAACAACGATGACGAAGAGTACACCAACCAAGGGCTATAGAAGTTCTTTGGCCTCGAGGTTTGATCTGTCCATGTCTCATTGTTTCGTTCATAGTGTTTTAACATTATATCGTTTATGATGGTCTATTGTGTTGGTAAAAAGATTAAATGTGTTGGTGTTTGTTTATGTTAAACGGTTGGTTTTATGATTTTTCTGCTATGTTGGTTTAGGGTTAATGTTATGGTGATTCATTTTACATATATAGTAGGCCTAACAATTTTACGTGTGGGTTTTGCATGCTTCCCTAGGTACTGTTGTGTACGTAGGGTTTGTTTTTCTTCATTGGATTCGTTAACTATTTTGTTGTTTTACATGAAAAAATGGGTGGTTCGAGATGGATCTGATGTTTTTAATTAACTATTGATTGTAAATAAAACTTCTGATTAAGGTTTCTTTGCTATTGAATAAACTTACTTATATTAATAATATGATTGAATATGGATTAAATATGATTACATGAAGAGTTGTTACATGTTTATTGTTATAGTATATATGGTTATATGTATACTGTGTACTATATAATATATTCATACTGTTTACATGTAATACGTATGTGTAAATTGTATTACATATTTTTATGCTATTTGTAACATGCTTATATAATGTATTATAACATATGAATTGAGCATGCATATTGTTAATCTATTTTATGCTTGAATATTGTTTGAGGGGTGTGAACATGCATTATTTGGTATATTGGCTGGACATCTAGGAGTGCAATGCTACTGGCGCAATAAGAAAGGGTATTACCTTTAAGTCTCCTGGTTTAACAGCGCCCCGTACCAATAATGTAAATAAATGCGTGTTGTTTGAAGTTTATTGATTCTTTGCAAATTGCATGTTTGCATTGTCACTGTATTATGATCACATAATAGATGAACAGTTCACATGGTTGCATGTTGTTTACATGCTGTCATATTTGCTGTAACATGCTCACCTATGTATTGTTGGATGTTTGAATATTTTTTTATGGTTGTGAACATACATTATTTGGTTAATGGATGAACATGTATGTTGTTTAATGGATGCATATTGAACATGCAATATTTGGTATATTGGGGATATGTCACACATAGGATGTTGCCCACGATGCGGTTTAATTTACGATTCGATGCTTGTGATATTCCGTGTGAAATTCACAATGTTGATCTAGATAAGTATAGCTACATTGTCTTTATCAAAGACTTGAAAATTGTATAGCCAATGAAGATGAAATAATGGAGTTGTATGTGAAGGAGAAAATAAAGATTCAAACAAAAAAGTCTAATGGGGTAGGGAGATATATTATAGACTGTGATGAAGATATGTGTTATATGTTTGAAAAGTATACTAGGGTTGGGCTAAAAGATATTGACATGTTTGTATAATTCTTTCTAATTGCAACAGTTGGAAATATGACCCCTTTGCCACTTGAATAGTAACCTGCAGAAGCCTCACAACAACCACCCCAACCTTCACAATAGCATGCAAAAGCCTCACAACCCTCACAACAGCCTATAGAAGCCTTACAACAGCCACCCTAACCCTCACAGTAGCCTACAAAAGCCTCATAGCAACTTCCCCAACCCTCACAACAGCCTACTCAACCACCACAACCCTCACACCAACCTGCACATCCCTCGGAACACCCTTCCCAACCCTCACAGCAGCCTGCACATCACTCACAATAGCCTCCCCATCTCTCACAGCACCCTAGACAACCATCAGAACAATCTCCCCAACAACCATCTGATTGGGATCATGGATTTGATGAGTATGAAGGAGAAATCTCTAATATTGAATGTAGTGACGATGACTGTCATTGGAGTGATGCCTCTCATGAAGATGCACAATTTAACGATGTTAATGATGATGTGGAAAATATAAATGAAGATACATCTGCAGTAGTTATTGCCAATACCAATGAAGAGACAATTGAAGGTGTGAACAATGAGACAGCTAGGGGTCTATCTAATGGTGAAGAAATGAAAGTTCTGATTCATCGAGTTCTGCATGTGATCTTGTTACAAGGTTGTCTAGGTTTATGAAGGGAAAAACATTCACATATAGTGTAAATGGGAAAGTTAATTTTGAGGTTAGATAAATTTTTGAAAGTGTTGATTATTTTAGGGAGGTATTAAGAGAGTACACACTTCAGAGGGGCTTCCAATTGAGAAAAATATATAATGAAAGAAGAGAATCAAATTAGTTTGTGCAATAAAGGGTTATCTATACCATTTTTATGCAACCATGATGGTTGATCAGCAGTCTTTCCAAATAAGAATATATGAACCCACACACACTTGTTTGAAGGTTCAGAACAACTCAAAAACTACTGCTTCTTAGATAACAAAGAAAATGAGGTGTTTTATTTGGTCACAAAGAGGGTCAACCATTAAGCCTTTGGCTGACCAACTAGAAATGGATCATTTATTAAAGATTAGTAATAAAAAATTCTATAGGGTTAGGAAAATTGCAACTAATATGACAGTAAATAAGCATTCTGACTCATTCAATTGGTTGTTTGGGTATTGTAACATTTTGTTGGTTAGTAATCTTGATTCAAGGGTTGTTTTGAAAGTCATTAGGGAAGAAATCCCATCAACTCCAAGATTCCATAGGTTTTTTATGAGCTTTGCAGCACAAAAAAGGGGATTTATCGATGGATGTCGTCATTTTGTGAGAGTAGATGGTTGCCATCTCAAGGGTCATTTTGGGGGAGTTCTTCTGTCTGTAGTTGCATTGATGCCAATGGTGGGATATTCCCATTCGCTATTTGTGTGTGTGAGGTTGAGAATAGTGACACATGGGGGTATTTCATCAATTTACTGCATGATGTTTTGGGGGATATCAAGCTTATCACTTTCATGAGTGATAGGCAAAAAGGGTTAATAAATTCTTTACAAACACAATGGCCGAGCGCCAAAAGCAGATTCTGTTTAAGGCATGTTTATACAAACTTTAGGAAAATTTTTCCCAGGATATGCATGAAGAACCTTTTTTGGGCTGTTTGTAAAACATCTAATAAGGTTAATTTCCAACATGTATTAACAAAAGTACGGGAGGTTGATTAGACGTCACATAAATGGATCATCGAAAATGAACCCGATCAGTGGTCTAGGTTTGGATTTGATACAAATGTCAAATCTGCTCATATCACTAACAACATGAGTGAATCCTTCAACAGCTAGCTTGGAGAAGATAGAGAGATGTCAATTTTGAGTTTGTTGGAACTTTATCGGAGGAGAATAATGACAAGAATTCATAATAGGCTCAAGGCAACCAGAGAGTGGGTTACCCCACTACCACCGTTGTTGTTAGCCAAGTTGAATAAGAATATTAAATCTGCTAGAAATGTGAGGATTCTTCATGCTAGTCTGATGGAGTTCGAAGTCATTGATATGTCTGTTTTGCCAAGTGGAACATACACATTGGATCTTCAAAAGAGAAGTTGTGATTGTGGCATATGGCAGATTTCTGGTGTCCCATGTCAACATATAGTGTGCTTCATACTGCATATGAATTTTTCTTTATTTGAATTATTTGTTGATGAGAAACTCAGAATTCTAGCATATATGACAACATATAGTGGAATAATTCATCCAGTTTCAGATAAAAGGAATTGGCCTGCCCCCTCTGAAAGCAAGCTGCTCCTACCCCATAAACAACCAACCTGTGGCAAGGCAAGAAAAATGAGAAGAAGAGACCCTGATGAATGACCAAAGAGAAAACAAATGTCCACTGTCAAATGCAGTTTATGCTAGGAAATTGGTCACAACAAGAGGTCATGTAAAAATAAGGGCCAAATGACTATTTTCCACCCAAGGTATGCTGTAATCTCAAGTTTCCACCATTTAACTATAGAAATACCGTTTACTCACCCATGGCCGGTTAAATTTAAAAGAATCCTAACGCCTGAAAATTTTATCTCTTTTTGCCCCCTTAAACTTTAAAAACTAAAATTTTTCCCTAGCTAAGTTTTAAAAAATGGCAGTTTCACCTTAGGGTTTCGTCGGAGATGTCGTCGGAGATTTCAAAACGAAACCCTATGGTGAAACTGCCATTTTTTAAAACTTAGGTTAGAGAAAAATTTTAGTTTTTAAATTTTAGAGAAGCAAAAATAAATTATATTTTAGTTTATTTTTTAATATTATAGAGAAAATGATGATTTTACCCTTACCATCGTTAATTTTAACTGCTCATGGATAGGTATTTGGTATTTCTATAGTTAAAGGGTAGAAACTTGAGATTATAGCATACCTTGGGTGGGAAATAGTCTTTTGGCCTAAAAATAATCCTGCTGCTGCAAACAGAAGAAATCAAAAGGTAATTATTATACATCATTTTTCATTATTTTATCATACCCTCTGGTTTATTATTCCTTAACTAATTCTTCAATTTTTTGTTTTGTTAACAGAGAAAGACAATACTAAGCATGACAACTTACTCAGCACGGGCACAATTTGCGGAAACTTTTTCCAACCAACCCTCACAATATGATATTAATGATCTAGATATTTATGCAATGGAATACATCTTCGTAGTCAATTTATTTTTTTTATTTTTCTTTCTGTTGGCCAGGTTGATAAATGCTGAACCAAAAAGGTTTAACTAGTGTAAATTTTGTTTCCAGAGGTCCAATTCAAGTAACTGCATCAAGCCTATTCTCTGTAGCCTTCATGAAGAGTTCACTGCATTGGGTATTTTTGGCAGAACTTTGAAAAATGATAAGATAATTTATTTTTTTTTATATGCAGCGCTCATTAAGTAGTTTGTAATATGCAGCGCTCATAAGTAGTTTGTAATATGCAACACTCATAAATAATTTTGGAGTAGAATATTTTTTATTTTTTGATATACTACTATTGACATTTCATCTTATCGTAATTGTAGTAATGATATTTGTTTTGGTAATGTTGTGCTGATTTACTGCATTAGTGCTTGCTTTTGTGGTTTATGTAGTAATATGTTAATAACTGTTTTAGGGTTTATGCAGTAATATGTTAAAATTTAGATTTTGGAATTTAATGGATTCTGTTGATAACTGCACTTACATTGGTTTCTGTTGATAATTGGTGTTGCATTGGTAATGTTGACATATGGTTTCTGCACTTAAAGGTTCCAATTTGTTTTTTGCTTGGTTTTTTTGGTTTCTGACAGTTTATTGTTTTCCAGCTTACAGTTTACAATTTAGTTTTCTGCATTTTCTTTTTGTTTCTGCAGAATTATTGTTTTCCAGCTTATGGTTTCCTTGGTTTTCTGCATTTTCTTTTAGTTTCTAAAAGTTTATTTGGTTTTTTCTGCATTTTCTTGTTGAAAGCTGATTATTTTCCAGGGTTCTGATTATCATTTGGTAATTTACTGCATTTTCCTGTTTTTGGAAATTTTCTACATTTTCTTTAGGTTTATGTGAGATTAATTTATTTTCTAGGGTTATGTTTACAATTTGGCTTTTTCATTTTTTTGTTTCTAGATTTTGGTTTTTGCATTCAATCTAGAATTTAAAATGCAGAAAAATATCAGTCTCTTAACGTAAATGAAATGCAAAATACACAATTTGGTTTCTTCATTTTCTTGTTTCTAGATTTTTGTTCTACATTTTCAGTCTGGAATTTTGGATTTCGGTTTCTGCATTTACAGTCTAGAATTTGAAATGCAGAAAAGCATCAATCTGGAATTTGAAATGTAGAAAAGTATTAGTCTGAAATCCCATTAAAATGAGCTTATGAATTGAACAAAAGATAATTGAAATCTTGAAGGCATAAAAACATCATTCTCTAACGTAAATTGGTAGTTTCCATTCTACGGGGTAAATTGGTAATTTCAATCAAACCCTTATGCCTACAGATTAAATTGAGGGGTATTTTTGTTATTTCATCTAATAAGGGTAAAATAGACATTTTATCCTTATGCAAACATATATCATCTATATTAATGGCTTATGGGTGGGAAAAATGGTTTTCCATCTGCCGTGGGTGGGATTAAGATCGCATCAAAAGCTGGGTGGGACAAAGTTCTTCTCCCTTTTGGGCATTGGTAAATTTTTTGGGTCCCCATTCATTTTCCTTTCACGTTCTCAAATCTTTCGGGGGACGGAAAGATGAATAAATCAGGGAAGCTTCGGAAGCCTTTCTCTGCCATTCTCCGCCGAGCGCTTCGTACGACGTGTCATTTTGAGGTTTCAAATTACATTTACACTTCAACCCCACAGAGTCGCTTTCTCAATTCATCTTCTTTCTCTCCTCCGTCCGAATGGCGTTGTCCTGTTCCAAACCTTTCATTTTGGTCCAAAACTTTCTGCTCGGAATCCGCCGAGAGAGCTCACAACGGCACGTGCTGGAACTGCGATGCGGTGCCTAAAACGGCGCCGTTTCTGTTTTGTGAGTCCTGTCGGAGTGTCCAGCCTGTTGATTGCTCCGTGGATTATTTTCAAATATTTGGATTGTGAGTATCTGAAATTCAACACAAAGTTTCGTTTCGATAAGTTTCTGTATGTATAAATATTCTTCTGTTGCTATTGCTGTTTTTATTTCAAATGATTGTTGGATTGCTAGAAAGATTAGTGTAAAAGGAACCAAAAAAAAGGAGCTCTGTTGTCTAGTTGTTTTAGTGTGTTTGAGAGTATAAGCAAAGAGAGTAATGATCTTTTGTTGCTAGTTTGGATAAGAAATAAGCCAAGGAAACTGAAGAATTTAGGGATGTGATAATTTTACAATGATGGAAGCTTTTCTCATTATTTCACATTTCCTTGAAATATGCAATTTGCTATATAGACACGCTCTTGCATGTGTTGACATGGGATTCATGATTGGACTGGCGCTTATTGATAAGTTGTCTTTATGTTTCACTGAAGATTTTGTAGCTACTATATGGAAGATGATTATAAGAAAGATACGCTTGTAAAATTTACAAGTTATCTTAATGTTTCATTGCAAGTTATGAATATTTTGCGATTGTGAAACATGATACTTGCTTCCGTAAACGTCACACCTTTTACAAGTGATATTTTGTTGTAAGTATAATGTTCAACACAAAAAATATAATGTCAATACCTTTCGTATTGTAGAAGTTCTGATCTTCTCTTCTTTCTATTTCCATTTTCGATTAAGCATTCAAACTATGTAAAGTTTGTAGTTTTTCTCAGCTTCACTAAGCTCTGTTGTTCTCAACTGGACCCAAAAGCTAGTTTACAAAGTTAGTGTAACACTAATATCAGTTTTAGTAGCTAGCTGTATATTAAAGTCCGTTAAGCGGAGTTTGTTATTGTTTCTTTAGTTCTATTTTGAATTTAGTAGCCCCTGTTATTTTTTGCCTAATTCATAACAGAGCGAAAAGGTATGAAATTGAGGATAGGAATCTGGAGGGAAAGTACAAAGACTGGCAGAAAAAGTTACATCCTGATCTAGTTCATTCAAAATCTGAGGTCTGTTCAAATATTTTTGAAGCTCTTGAAAATAATAGTTTTTCGATATCTTATGGTTAAATGTTTATATGCTCTCTTTTTTTTTTTTTTTAATTAGAGGGAGAGAGAGTATGCTGCTGAACAGTCTGCTCGGGTAATTGAAGCCTACCACACACTTAGGAATGCATTGTCTCGGGCAATATACATTGTAAGATTACTTTAAGCATCATTAGGATGAGCTTCTTGTTGATTTTATCACACACACAGAAAAATATCAAGGCTATCTAAGATATAAAAATGTTTACACTTTATTTTTCTAAATAATTAGCAGATATATGTATTAGTATAATTGTAAGGGAAACTGAGACTTGAGTGTGCATGAGCAATGGATTAGCTTACTACTCACTGGTGGATGATTGAATCTTTGTGGATTTAATGAATGTTTTTGAGAAGCTATTGATGTACTTAGGAGTGATTTATTAGCATCCTTTTAGTTTCTTTCATTACACTTTCCAACAATGCTTCTTTCGTCTTTCATATATACCCATTATTTTAGTTCGCCTCTAATTGCTTATGAATTAAAATTTTACAATTTGCTTTACAGATGAGGCTTGAAGGTGTAGATGTTAATGAAGAAGAGACACTTTCAGACCCACAGTTGCTTACTGAGGTATGTGTTGGTGCCTTGTTTGATGTAAATCTGAAGCTTCAAGTCTTTATAGATTTATCTGAAGTTCCCTTCAGAGAAATTTTTTTTTCTCTCACAATTAGAAGGTTTATTAGAAGATAAAGAAAAATGGGGAAGAGTGTTTTTCACATTCTTACTTACAAATAGTGCCACTTTTTCTTCTCACTTAGTTAGTTGATAAATTTCTGATGCTTCTGATTAAAATGCGGGGTTGGGGGGGGGGGGGGGGGGGGGGGGGGGGGGTGGTGGTGGGTGGGGGGGGGGGGAGAGTGGAACGGACCTTTTTGGCTGTTTGAACCTTATGTTGAATCTCCTTTTTTATTAAAAATACTGACTGTTGGTTTCTGAATATAATCACAGATTATGGAGATCAGGGAAGCTGTAGAAGATGCAACTGATTCTCAGGCTTTAAATCAAATGAAGTCTATGGTATGATAAGCTCTTGATCTAGAGATATGCTATGTGAGTATAGAGTCACTTGTTTGTAATGGTTGCATCAACATTTTCCTATATGTAATATGCATATATCAGTTGCTGAGTGCGGCCTTTAGAGAGCACTGATGGAACCTAGCTGTGCAATCATCTATTCTATGGCCTGGATTTTTAAATTACATTTATAGACTGTTTGAAAGCGTGGGAGATAAGCCCACACTCAGTAAACTAGCCGTGCAAGCATCTATTCTGTGGTCTGAGTCTTTTAAATCACATTTATAGACTGTCTGAAAACATGGAAGATAATTGCCAGATCAAGGATCTTGAATGGGATGGTTGTGTTGGAACATGGTCCCTGATTGGTGGCCATGTCCTTTGCAACTCTGCCTGGGATCAGTTTACGTAAGAAAAGCTTGGATGTTTATTGAATTTAAGTGTTACTTCAATGGAAATCGGCAGACATATTTGATGTAACCACTATTGTTGTTTTCTACATTTTGTTTTTAACTTTCTTTGATTTTCCTTGTTTATTCAGATGCAAGAGAAGTTGATGCATTGGTCTAAGTCCTTTGCTAGTGCATTTCAAAATCAGAAATTTGACGAAGCTTTAACATGTATCCAAAGAATGACCTACTATGATCGTGTAAATGAAGAAATCGAAAAGAAGCTTTGATGCAGGTACTACATCCAAGCTTTTCTTCTAGAAAATCATTCATACATAGGCAAGAGGGTTACAAATGCTACTGTTTACAATTGAGAGAAAAAAATACAGAGAGAAAATAGAAAAGTTATTGCATTGTTTACAAATTCATTCAGCAACATTAATCATTTGTAATTTTGTATTCAATAATGTTATTGGTCTGACAGAGATTACTAGTTAGACAGATATTATTTCTAGAGTTAATATCATCTGTCTTGCTAGTAATCTAACACCGAACAGACTGCAAATATTTCAGTTGAAGCATGAAATGTATGACATTGACAAATAATAAATTCTTGTGCTAGAGTTAACATCACTGTCTTGCCAGTAATTTAACTGTTCTGTACCTGTTTGATTCTTCTCAATTCACCACCTGAAACAGTTACAAGTCAATGCACCTCTCAGCAGATAATCAACTAACAGCAGAGTTTCCACACCTCAACAACCAATAAAGAGTGAATCTCAATCAACCTTAGAGAGGACTGTTGAGGAAAATCTGGTGCTGATCAATTGCTCAGGTTGTAATTGCAATTCGAGGTTGTCAGTTAAGCAAGATGTGAGAGGTTGTAGATGGATATTGGTTTCTATCATCGTCTTTAGTTGAGAGACATGGAAAACAAGATGTACTTAGGAATTGAGGGCAGCTCTAACTTTATGCGACAGTCCCAAATTTCTCCAAGATCTTGAGGGGCCATAGAATTTAGGGCTCATCTTTTCATTAGTCTTTTTTTTTTCTAAATTTCTGAATTTGGAAGGCAGTAAGTTTAGAAAAACTATATTACCAGAAGCAAATTGGACTTCCCTTCTTTTCAAATCTGCATATTTTTTCAAATTTTTCTTGGGCACGAGTCCGATGTTTTTTAGTTGAGACAAGATCTGATCCTGACTGCTGAAAGTTTTCAACCTGGTCAACCTTGGTTTATTTATTTGGGCTCCAACGGAGTAGGGTTGGAGGTTTCCTACCATATAAGGCTTTGAAGAGTGTCATTCTTGTGGCATTATGAAAGGTTGTGTTACAACAGTATTCTGTCCAAGAAAGCCAATGAGTCCTTTGGGCTGTTGTGCCCAAAAACATGTAAGTCTTTTAAGTTCCGGTTAACCACTTCAATTTGGTCATCTATATGTGGTGGTAAGAACTACTAAATTCGAACGTGGTACTCGTGTTGTGGAACAATCTAGTCCAAACTTGACTTATTAAAACGCGGTTGTGGTTGGAGATAATTGACCAAGGATACCCATGAAGCTTAATCACCTCTTCATCCAAAACGTCATCTACCTTCTTTCTTGAGTATAGATAATGG
Source organism: Mangifera indica (assembly GCF_011075055.1). Lineage (NCBI taxonomy): Eukaryota > Viridiplantae > Streptophyta > Magnoliopsida > Sapindales > Anacardiaceae > Mangifera > Mangifera indica. Next base: position 6,867,387 of record NC_058146.1, read on the forward strand.
AGCACGATAAAGTGACAATTTTTAATTAATCAATCCACCATGACCAAAATTGTGTAGCCTTTTTCGTAGAAGCCCCTCATTAAGTCTGTAGAAATATTCCCTCATACTTTCTCCAAGTATTGAGGGTGGCCACAACAATCTGGTTGGACTCATAGCTTAATGCTTACTGTGTCGACAAACCTTACAATTGGCAACATAATCACAAATCGAAACCTTAATCTATGTCTGAGAGAACCCCAAATGCCCGCCAAAAGCAGTAGAATGGAACTCAACTAATATTGAGGGAATAAGAGCGAAACATGCAATAAAACCAACCTGCCCTTATACAATAATGCCTCATTTTTCAATTGGTAGTTACTGTTCCACGTGGGATCTCACAACAAATCTTATATTAAACTTCCGTATTCATTTGGGTGTACCTTCTCATCAATTTTTTCCCTTCTAACCAATGCCCAGCTGAAATGGTTGCCACGGTTGTTGAATTGTTGGGCATTCTAGATAAGGCAGCAACAACTTTCGTTCTCCACCTCAGGTCTGTTAAACTTCAAAGTCTAACCCAATAGTTTAATTACTTATTTCTGTTGATCACTCTTAATTATCTTTTGTTCCGGGTGTTTCAAAATCTTTTGGTTAGTTTGAATTTTAAGGTTCCTGCCTCTCCGTCTTTGCGAGGGGAAAATAAGTGTCATTAACTCCCATTCGTACACTAATATCACTTGGCCTCTAGCGGGCAATGCTTGGCTCATGAATGTATTGGGCTACTCCTTTTGCATCGATAGTGCCCCTAAACTACTCTTGGGAGCATCCGTCTTAATAATGAATTTCTTAGTAAAATTAGGTATGGTTAAGATCAGGATTGTCATAATTGCTCTGTCGTGGGTGAAAAGCATCATTGCTTTACCACTCCAACCAAATGAATTTTTTTTTGTTGCCAAGTTAAGGGAGTTGTGATGCGGTCTTAACATCTTACAAACCTCCATTAATACCTTGTATGACCTGCTGGAAAACCTCTCAATTCCTTAATATCTCTTGGTTGGGGCCAATCTACCAGGCATTGTATTTTCTTTAGGTTTGTCACTGCACCAACAGTGAAATTATGCAACCCAAGTACTCTAATTTTTTTACGAGCAAGGAACATTTATTTTTACTCAACACCAATTGATGCTCGGACGAGTTTTAGTGTCTTTTCTAAGTGCATCAAGCGTTCTGTCCGTGCCATAAAAGAAAATCAATATAAACCACCGCAAATTATCATGAAAAACTTTATTCTCAATGCTTTAAAAGTGAAAAGAGCTTTAAATAAACCAAAAAACATTACAGGAAACTTGTAATGACTCTAATACCTATATCTGATGGTATCAAGTTAAGTTTACTAGATAGTAATAATACTCAATTCATTTAATAATTCATCAATAGCAAGAATAGAGAATGTAATTAGAATTGTAAGGTTGTTAAGTGCACTATAGTTGATGCAAAAACCAGCCACCAGTCATCTTTATTCTGGACTAGCAGAATTTGACTAAAGAAAGGGTTGATACTCGCCTTATAATCCCAACTTGGACCATCGTGCGAACTAATCGCTCCACTTCATTTCTCGGTAATATGGATATACTAGTTGAGCTCCCTCTACCAAGCATGATCATTGGGTCATCAAGGAGAAAGTTTGGACGACTCACTAAATAAATGTTGGACATCTCTCAATCGGTGGGTTACTGAAGCTTCCAATTCTATGTTTTCATGCCCCCAAACACCAACCTGAAACCATCATCCTCTTTTTAATGGATTTCCACATCTCCTTGAATGATGTCTCTATGGTGATTAAAGATGGGTCGCCCTATAATTGTACTTGTCCCTGCCATTCGGAACACATAGGTCGTGTTTTCTAGCTGCTTCGTACTTTGCATAGTGTCTTCAACCAATTCACACTGAGAATTACATTTATGTTTCCCTGATTAATGGGGAAAAATCTCGAGTAATTTCCATCTCCTGCAGTGTTAACTGAACATCTCGACAGATTCCAACTTCTTTCACACACTGTCCATCACCTACTGTGCGTTTTTCAGACCTTGTAATATTAACCTTTAATATAACAACTTTAATAATACCAACTACGATGTATTTTCAGTCGCGCCGGAGTAGATATTGATTCATCTTGCTTGACTTGCAGGGTCTTATCGAGCTTGCAAATTCGAACCTAATTAAGTTGTGACTGACTGAGATTCTCATTGGAAATAACGAGATCTCACCAATAAGTAGAAATTGTAGTTCTTATAAAAGCATTAAGAAGTAATGACGAAAGGTTTGGGATTTTAAATTATTTCAAGTTGCACACAATGTAAGCAAGAATGAATCTATATTATTACTTATTAAGAAAAGTAATATACAATGTAACAGAGTCCCAAAATAATCAGTTCAAGAATTTGCGTCTGCGTATTAAAGCAGACTTTTTGTGTAGTACAGAGCGAGCTAAATCTTGCTTACCCTCCCTGTTGAGCCCAAAAAATATCGTTCGAAAGTTAATATTACTAGGAACAATTCCTTTGTCTAACATTTCTGATATAAGTTGCAGGGCTTCTGCAGATTTCCCTACCTTACACAGACAACTTATGAACATTGAATAAGTCTTAAAATCAGGGTAAGGTCCTTTCTCTTTCATGTGGTTAAAGACATCCCAAGCTTCGGTAATCTTGCTCGAGTCCATGTATCCACGAATCAATGCAGAATAAGTAACCACTGTTGGTTTACAACCCTTTTCTTGCATTTCTGCAAAAGTTTCCAAAGCTCTTCCTACTTGCTTTTCTTTGAAGAAATGGACTATTAAGGATGTGTAAACATGGACATTTGGTAGAATGCCTACCTGCTTCATCGACTCTACCTTTGCCAATGCTTGTTCTGTTTGTCCCCTTCGCAATAGTCCATGAACAACGCTGCCATAGATATACTGATCCAGCTTAGATCGATCTTCTTCAACTTCATTGACTAATGCTAAAGCTTCTTCCAATCTTCCTGCTCGACAAAGAGCTCGAATATACAAGGAATAACTCAGTGGGCGTGTGAAACCAACTTTGCAGAGTGATTCCATGCAACTTCTAGCTGCCTGCAGCTTACTAACTTTGCATAAACAACCAAGGTATGTTTCGATCAATTCCTTATCTGGAGTATATCCTGCATGAATCATCTCTTGAAATACTTTTACGGCGTTGTCTACCTTCCTACCTTTTCTCCCACAAAGCAATATGACTAAATACTTATAGGTACTACATGTTGGATTGCAGCCACTAGCTTTCATCTCCCCAAAGATCCTCAGGGCAATCTCTGTTAGACCTGCTCGACCGTATTGCATTATCATGATTGTCCATGTATCTGTTGTGATTATGAAACGATTTCTTCTCATTTCAAAAAATAAGTTTCTCATGTGATTAAAATCTTTCCCACGTCCTGCGATCTTGATCGCCATGTTGTATGTATCTGTACTGTGTTGATAACCAGCTCGTTTACCCACCCATGAGAAAAATTGCTGAGCTGTGTTACCATTTGTCTCACAGTTACGCAAAATTTCCAGAACAAGTTCTGGTGTGAACTGGACAGTGCATTTCTCTAAAGCTTCTTGAACGAAGCACCAGTCATTTGATGATGATAACAACCCACAAATTTCTTGTAAATGCTGCTCGCTGTAAGCCTTTGAATGTAGCTTCACCAAGTCAGAATTCATTTTCTCTTGCTCTATTCGATTATGGTTCAACTTTGAATGGAACTTTTGTCTAGTAGATGCATCATTATTAAGAAACTCACCTTGGGAAGGAAGTTTAGAAATTCTTCGCATCTGCTTTACTTTTTCAACATTATCCATCTCTCCCTTCTTCTCCATACAAAACACAGCCCATTGAAATATTTCATCCCCAATAACTATTTTGGAATCCTGCATTTTGTTCAAAACCTTTAAGATCTCATCTGTCCTATAAACTCTACAAAGCTCCTTGACGAACACAGAATAAGATTTCCAAGTGAGTCTGACACCGTAATCTTCCATGCTCTCTAATGTTTTCCAAGCTTCAGATATATGATTTTGGCGAACATGTCCTGCAACCATTGCGGTGATCACCACGCTATCTAGCTGGATTCCACATTGCTGCATCTCACTGTATAGTTCACAGCCTTTCTGATACTCATTTAATTTGAAGAGGCATTGCATTAGTTCTGTATAGGTAGAAGCCAATGCCAAATATCCACATTCTTTCATTTCTTGAAACAGAACGAGAGCTTTAGAAAGATCATTTTTCCTCAAGTATCCACTGACAATAAACCCATATACCTTACCATTAACCAAATTTCTTTTCTTCATAATGTCAAGAATCTCTAAAGCATCCGAAATCCGGCCAGCCCTGCACAGTCCTTTCACCAAAGTCTCGAAATAATCATTGTCAATTGATACCTCCTTACTATTGAGGTTTCGAATCAATTCCAAAGCTTCCTTAATTCTCTCAGCAGCGCAAAAACCCTTCAGCATGTAAATGTAAACAGCATGCTCTGGAATCTGAGAGTTTTTTAACATATCATCAGCAACAGAGTGGACCACATCAACATCTCCCAATTTTGCTGCAGAATTCATTACCATCTTGTACAAATTCAAATCGAGCATAATATTCTTCTGCGCTGCCTCTTTATAGAACTCCAAAGCTACGTCCCTTTTACCGGCATTACAAAGAGATCGTATCATCATTTTGTAAGCTGCTGCATCAGGTTCACAACCACATTTCTTCATATTATCAAAGACCAACAGAGCTTTCCCTATCAACTTCGCCTTTCCATACTGTGATACAAGAATTGTCCAAGTCTTGATACTCTTCTCACATGATTTTATCTCCATATCTTTTGCCAACTCCTCCATCAGCCCAAACTCTTTCGCTTCCCCAGCTATTGACAACATGGTATTATAAATTTCAGTCGTACTATGAAACCCTTCTCTTACCTTCACCCAACTGAAAAACCTTAAAGCCAAATGTGGCACTTTAAAGCATCGTTTCAAAACCTTCTCAACAACCTCAGGATGAAACTGAATGCCCGAAGTCTCTAACCTATCCTCCATTGAAATGACACAATTTTCAGCCCTAACAATCTCCGTAATCTCATGAACCGCAGGGCTGACATCAATATTAACCAAATTCTTCATCTGCGTATCTCCCAATACTGAAATTTTCTCCTCTTGAGCATTTCCCCGAACAGTTGGTGAGAAAGAAGTAAGATTTCCACGAACCCCACTCACTTTCCCTCCGCTTCTCGCAATATCGAAAACCCACATGGGGTTTCATCTGGTGCTACATTTTCAGCACCTAAAATTTCAGTTATCTCGCTAAAAAGTGTAGAAATTCCATCTGCTCGGCTGTTTAAAGGGTGGTGGTGCGGCTGGGCCTTTTTAGGTTGAGAAGGTTTAGATGACTTGACAAAGCTTGAAAGATGAGAAATCCTAAGTCTACAGAGCTGAGATTTTCTGAGTTTACAGCTTGAATCTGAAAACAAGGATTTGAATCTGCTTAAGTATCGCATTCTTTGGTGACTTTTAAATGCCTAAAACTTCATTTACCGGCTGTTTATAAACCAACGCCCGTTCCCGCCGCATAAAATAACTAACTCAAAGGGAGACTTCCCTAATTGTTATCATTTTATTCAATTGAATTCCATTATTTCATACCAACTTATTTGTGCAAGTGAAACTTACTTAGATTAATGAATAAACAGTATTATTACGCATATTCATTTTAAATATATAAATAAATATATATTTATTATATATAATTATATAGTTAAATATTATTTTATAAATTATTTAAAATTATTTAATTATTTAATAATATATATCAAATATATATATTTATATTTTTAAAATAAATATATATAATTTTATTGATAAATAAAATGCCAAGAATATCGTGGGAGTCTCTCATTTCTTTGTTTAAAAATCAATGAATATTTTTATCTTTGACCAGGGGGGAATGTCAAATAGGGAGAGTTATTTTCTCTAAGTTAAATTTGTTATAATTTTTTTGGAACCATTTTATCTCTCACTAACTCATTGTCCGACTGGCAGAGAGCAAAAAGATTAAAATATATATATATATATAAAATATTGTATAACCCCATTTAAGGTAGTAGTAAATTTCATTTTTGATGATGAAAAAAAAGCTCAAATCAAACAAATATTGGGTGAGTGACTATTTCCGACTTTGAAAATGTCCAAACGACAAATTCTCATGAAAAATGATATTTTTTTATGGAATATTAATTATTTTAAGCCCTTTTTTTTCCTATACATATGGAGTTACCTTTTTTTTTTTTACTATATATATTTAGCCATATTTTGATTTGATTTCTTTTTTAAAATGAGAAGAGCTCAACCAACAATATGGTCCAACTTCAGCCACTTTAGCAAAAAGAAATAAAAGCAAAAATGTTGAAATCTTACATCAAAATTAGAAAGATCCAAGTAAGTATAAATCTAAACTTTTATAATGTTATTTATTTTGTTAGAGATTTGGAATCCATAGAGCATGTATAATGTGATTTTGTAAGATAATTTAGGATTGTTTGACATAAGTTATTGTTTCAAAGTTAAATCAATTCAAGTATTGATTAATTATCTGGAAAGATTCAATAGATCAAATAGAACACAAATGTTTTTGTGGTCAAAATTTGGGAGAAAATAAAAATGTAACTATTGTGATTTGGGTTTTGGGTTTGGCTAAAATGAAAGACGGTTAATGGTTTATATAAGAGTTGATTTCGAATGATTGGTCAAGAAAGCCTACTATTGTCTTAAAATTAATTGAAGACAATCAAATGTCTATATCTATACGGACAATGATTTGACAGCGCTTGAGAACCCATATGAGCTCCAAGATGATGATGATATTAAATTTTTTATGATAGTAGCAAGGTAAAAAGTATTACCGATATGTCTTTATGTTACAAAGAGTCAATTCAAAGAAAGAGATAATTTGGATGAAGAACAAGCTGAGGAAGAACAATTGAAAAATGATCCGACATTCGATTGAGCACAACCACAGAGTATCCCAGAGGATAAATAATTGGATAATCTGAATGATGATAATAATAATGGAATAACATCGAGTGCATGAGTATGGAGTTGTTTCCATGCCCTTCCATGCTTACAAAATGTCCAAAATATGTTGCTCTGAACATTTGTCTTTAAGTCATATTTAGCCTAGTGTAGATTCTTGTAACTGTTTTTAGGTGCACTTTGACAATTACACGACTCCAAAATCTGTGGGCAATATGGAACCTAAACTCACCATCCCACTCATTGACATGAAATCTCTTAAATGAACCACAAAAAGAACAACAAAGTTAGAAAAAACAAACAAAATTCTTAATTTTCTTTGTTAAATAATTAATTTATGTGTTTTTGGTCATAATTTATGTAATTAATCACTTTTTAAATAATTTATGTGACCTTTTGAATAATTTCATTCACTTTCTAAATTTCTAAATGGTTGGTCTAGTGTTCGTCAACCAACCAAATCAATTTTTGAAAAAAAAAAGTGGTTGTTGGTTAGATGTTTGATCGACTAGTCAATCAAATTTAAAAAAAAAATTAGTTGATCGAGTGTTTGGTCAATCAACCAACCTTTTTCTCAAATTTTTACCAACAAATCAACTAAATCATACATCACAAATAATTTTCCAACTCAGATAAACCATTTCTATCTACCAAAACATTATTTTATTGTAATAAACCCAAATATAAGAAACCTGAATAAACCTAAGCAAAACCAATGAAGATGAGTGGAAATCTATGAATATTTGGTCTAATACTTACCTGATATGCTATTTTTCAGGCATTTACGCCTAAAATCTTATGAAAACCAACAAAGATGAGTGGAAATCAGTGGGATCAATGATGGGTTTCTTGAAATCTAATGAAAACTGGCTTGTCAGCAAATTGCTAGCGTTAACAACGTGTTAGTTGTCTTGATCTGTCCACGAACGGCCGGTAGCTTGGCTTGTTGGCGTTGGTTTTGGTAAATCGACTATTAACTTGTTTTTTAAGAGCTTGGCCAAGAGTTTTTGGATGCTTGGCCAGCTTCTCAGTGGTATTTTGGATTTTTTGTATGTGTGGCTAAATATGTATAATGGAAAAAAGTTTGCTAGATATATATAAGGTGGAAAAAAGTTGGTTAAAATTACTAATATCTCTTTTTTCACTTTACATCAAAAGTCAAATGTTATTTTTAATAGTTAGAGGGTATTTGTGTAAATATTATAAGATTAATATAATTTTTACCCTTAAAATATAAAAAAAATGTTTTCTTTCACCAATTTTAAAAGTTATCACTTGGACCCCTATATTCAATTGATAAAAATCAAAACCCTAACTTCAGTTAATCTTAAACGTATAATTACACCAATTATGATTGAAATTAGGGTTGAAATCACACTGAAAAGGTACAGTTTAGCTAAATTGCATAAAAATAGTGTGATTCAATCGAAATCATACCATCTCAATGCGATTCTAACGTAATCACACCAATTCAATGTGATTTCAACTAGAATCATACTAGAATGATGTTGTTTCGATGTGATTTTAGTTGAAATCACATCAATATAATGCGATTTTGATTGAATCGCATTGAACCAACGTGATTTTAACATGAATTGCACCATTTCAATTGGAATCCCACAAGTTTGGTGTGATTAAATGATCACTGACAATGAATGTCCATTGATAACTATTTTAAAGTTTAATATCTTTTATAAAATAGGGTTGAAATGTGTTTAATAAAGTTTGAGGGGTGAAGTTATTTAACTTTAATAAAAATAAATGTTGTCCCATTATTTGTAGAATGATTAAACAATATTGATCAACATTTAAATGATAATACACCTTTATAACTGGATATAAGACTCATTGAAAATCAAAGATGTGATATTCAACCTAATGTTGACTTAGGTACGATATTCGACTTAATCATAGAAAGTCAAATACAAATGAATCATAGGAAATTACGTTAAGAAGATCTCCAAGGAAAAGGAGATTAGCTGCTTCAAAAGACTATTTATTTTAGAAATCAAATCTTGATCTCGGATTTGATAAAGATTTGGTACCTTTTGACAAGCCACAGAAAGCTTAGAATCTAATAAATTGATTGATGCTATAAAAGAAAAGTTGAAATCCATGCAACATAATAGTTTGAGATCTCATTTAGCTACCTTAAGAGTACAAAAAAGTTGGTTGCAAATGAGTCATTAAGACTAAGTGCTACGCCAAAGGCATGATAGAACGTTATAAAACCAGACTTGCTATCAAGGGTTACACTTAAAAAGACATTATTAGCAATACAAAGACATTTTTTCATATATCAAAGAAAGATTCATTCAAAATAATTATAGCATTGGTGGTTTAATATGATTTGGAGATGCACCAAATGGATTTGAAATTTGTTTTTTTGTATGGTGATCCAAACGAGGAAGTTTCTTAATGGGAATCCAAGGGAGGAAGTTTTTCCATACGAAGCAAAAGGTCAAATGGTGTATAAACTCAAGAAGTCAATATAAAGACTAAAACAAACTTCTTAACTATGGTACATTAAATTCAATATCATTATTACATCGTTTGATTAAAAAAAAAAAATTATATATTGTTGTATATGCCAAAAGATCAATGAGAGAAAATCAATAAATATCCACCCCAGGTTGTTCCCATACAAAAGGGTGATGAATTTAGTCTAACATAATATTCAAAGAATAAACTAGCGTGAAAAGAAATAAAATCAATTCCTCACACTTTTATTGTTGGAAGTTTAATGTATCTATGGACCAATACTACACTGAATATAAGCTTCGTGATCTAACCCAAAAAATTGATTACTCAAAGACTACAAAGGAAGTTTTAAAGTATTATCAAGGATCAAAGAGTTACATGCTCATATGTAAGAGCTCTGATCAACCAAAGGTAATTGAATACTTGGCTTTAGACTTTGTTAGATGTTTTGACCGTAGAAAATCCTCTTTTGCTTATCTGTTTTTATTTCTCTAAAGCAATTTCATTGAAAAATGCAAAACAGTTTGTTGTTGATTTATCTACCATGAAAGTAGAGTTTATTGCCTACTTTAAAGCCATAATTCATATAGTATGCCACCCAAAATTTATGGTAAAACAAATAATTCTCTGCCAAACATATGAAACTAAAGTACATTTTTTTAATTAAAAAAATTAATTATTTCATCATTTTCATAATTACAATCTATTAATTTTTAATCGAGCCAAGTGGGAGAATATTAAAATGATCTATTTAAAATTTAACTAATATTACAAGAACTCCACCAAAAAGCTTTAAAGCGTGTGACAATTACACATTAAAATAATGAATGAATATTTAAATTGTCATATTTCTCTCTCAATATTTGTAAAAAGAATCTATCACGTTTGCAATTATAAAAATTTAGAAAATATATAAAAGAAACTCGTATTTTTTCATGATATCATCATCAATAATGCTCATAATAGACAAAAGTATGTTCAATTTTTTTAAGTGTATTTTTATAATGCATCTATTTTAGACTATTGTAAAGTGTTTTACGGTTTCTATCATGAATTTGAGATTAGATTAACAATTTTATTATCAACTACTTGAATTAATCATATGAGCGTAATGTTGGTAGCTAAAAGATTATAAAAGAACAATAAATGATGATATGACATATAATATTTTATTTAGATAGTGTTTGTTATTTTGTTTCATATTTGAAACAAAATAAATTTGAAATAAGTTTAAATGTTGCATACAAAAGTCTAACTAAAGCTAAATTTTCTATATTTATGGTTGGACTCTTTTATATATTCAATGAAATTAGGAGACTTCTCTAATTATAATTTCTTTTAAATTTTTTATATTTCATGATTTAATTGATTTATACATTAATTTGACGTAGACATGTTAAGGTGCTTAGGTCAATCTACTCTCCTATTATGGTGGGTTGCGTCAAGGCCTTAGGGTAAAGTTAGAGTGTGCATAATTTGATTTAAACTATAAAACTAGATCTAATCGTTTAAAAATTATAGTTTAGTTTGGTTTAGTTGATAAATTTTTGAAAAATGGTTTTTAGTTTTGGTTACAGTTCATATTTATTTTACATGTTCATATTATGTTCTAAAAAATTATAATTCAATTAATTTTATTCAATAATATATTTTAGAAGTAAATAGTTTTAATATATTCAAACTATAATCCAAATCGGAGCAAATTATATTTTTTTCAATTTGGTTTGAAATCTTAAATGTTTTGGTTTAGTTTGAAAAATTTTTAATTTGTTTTTTTTTTTAGTTTAGTTTGAAAAAGCTCTTAAACTACATCCAACCGAACAGTGCACACTTTTAGGTAAGGCCCATGGGTCGGCTCAACACGGCCTATGAAAAATTATTAGAAAATTAATAATACTTAAATATTAATTAAATTAAAATTTTATTAAAATATAATAATTTAGTGGGTTGCTTCGCAAAAGCATGCAAACTGACCTTGTTAAGGGTTTGACACAACACGACCCAAGAGGTTATAGGCCATGTCAAGGGCCCTCTTCATCTATGTAGTTGGTCTTGGCATGCCCTGACCCATCAACACAATGGGTCGTGCTAAGCTCAGTCCTTGCTATGTCTGATTTGATGTATGAAACTCTTTTATTATTCTTTTTTTTGTGGGTCTCAATGAAAATTAAATATAATAGTAGTTTATGGTTGTTTGAGTTGGTAATTTTTTAGCTAGCTACTTCAGGGGTTATTTTATAGGACTTTAAAATTGTAAGAGTACTTTTACAATTTTTTAAAGGCCAAAGGACTTATTCCCACCCAAAGTTTATTACATTCCCAATTGGTACCTCTTAATAATTGAAAACCTAAATACCCACTTATAAGTGATTAAAATTAACGACACCAGTTAACATTATCTATTTTCTCCTTAGATTTAGAAAACTAATAATTTTCCCCAAGATTAAACTTTGAAATGTTACATTTTGCCTATAGGATTTTTTTTTTCTCTCCTTTTTTTCCAACACCATCACCGGCTAATTCTCTCTCCTTTTCCTTTTTCAGTGCCTTCTCCTCATCTTTGTCTTCTTTCAGTGACAAAAATGAATTGAATCATTTTCATCTAGTGATAAAGATGATGTCTTTGTCATTGCAAGAAGAAGAAGATGAAGACATCGTTTCATGATCAAACGTCTTTGTCTGATGACAAAGATAAGGAGAAGGCATTGGAAAAGAAGAAAAAGGGGAGGGAGAGAGAACCAATCGGTGACAGTGTCAGTGTTGGAAAAAAGAGAAATGATAACATTTTAAAGTTTAATTTATGGGAGAAATTGTCAGTTTTCTAAACCTAAAGAGACAACAGATAACATTTTATAGTTTTTAATATTAAATGACGATTTTACTTCTAGAACTTAACTAATTTCATTGATTTTTATTGCTTATATGTGGGTGTTTAAATTTTCAATTATTAAGAGATACCAATTTGGAAATATAATGAATTTTAGGTGTGAACAAGTCCTTTGGCCTTTTCTAAAATATTAGAGTCAAACTCAAACAAAAATTCTAAGGTTCGAATGGGTATGCCCAAAGCCCAAACTCAAAATTTTTTTCAAATTCAAGTTTAAACAAGTTAAACCTCAAATTTGAGTTTAAACAAGTTTGACCAAGTTCAAACCGCTGCATTGATAGACTTAATAATAATAAGATAAATATTTTTGATCAACTATTAAAATTCATTAAAAATTCACCATAAATTCAAATAATTCAAGCTGGAACAAAATACCTTGTATTGAAATTAACTGAATTTTTTAAATTCTTTTTATTCTGATTTCATCTGTCAAATAGTTTTCAAATTATTTTTATTCTATTGTCTCGGTACAAAAATATGGAAATTTCTAGTAAAAAAAGATTTTCATGTTTTTCGGGGAAAAAAACTAAATTAAAACCAATTTTAATCTCAAAAAAGTAATTTTCTATTTTAGACAAAATATTTTAGAAAATAATTTGGACTATTGATAACAATTTTTGACCCAGGTTTAATTGTGTGTTGTAAAGTCTCACTTATAACTGAAATATGTTATATTTGTAAAATTAAATATTAATTATAAAATATGGTCTTATTATTAGAGGTTTAAATTTATTATTATGTTAAACTTATTATTTTAATTTTTTTCTATAATAATTTTAATTATCAAATATAATTTTTTAAAAGAAAATCCTAGCAAAGTGATTATTATTTAATTACAAGAAATTAGTTTTGATTTTTTTTTTATATTTAAAAATATTCTTGTAAGAGCCGCCGTTGGCCGGCCTGCCGGCAACAGTAAATCAGGCTTATCACAGCTTCGACCAACTCATAAATTAAAATTTTATAAATAAATAAAATAAGAATTTAATAGCTTCTTTTTAAATTTATTTTTATTGAAGTAACAGAAATACCGGTATTTCGTACCATTTCGTGCATGAAAAAAACAAATTATGAAGAACATCAAATCGAAAACCAGACAAATCCCTTCTTCTTTATTTTAATCTTCTCAAAACCCTCTTCATAATCTTTCTCTCTCATCAAGATTTGGTAAACTTTTCACTTCTTCTTCCTCCTTTCTTTTTCTTATTTATTATTATTTCCACTCTGTTCTTGGATTCTTCTGCTTTTTAAATCATTAAATTTGGCTTGGAATCCGTCAAATTAATCTTTGTTTGATAATATTTTGGAAATATTATTTATATAAACTTTTGCATGATTTGAGGTGTCCAAGATTTTTTAAGAAGAATTGGTGTCCCAATTGGGATTAATTTATATATTTTTTATATGCATTTGTGAGAATTTGCTCAAAGAGGGTTCATTTTAATGTTATAGATACAGAATTTTGGACCCTTTTGGGAGATTGGAGATGAGGTTGTTTTTGTTTTTGCTGTTGTTGGTGCTGTAGTAATTGTGTGATTTGAAACTGTTTGTTTTTGTGTCAAAAAGAATATAGTGTGGAGACTTGGCTTTTTTTAAATGGGAAATCATTGTGTTGCAAGGCCTTTAAAGGATTGTATTCATCAACCAATTTCGAACTCACTTTGGTGGTCGAAATCAACATTTGAATTCATATATCATCCCAAGAAAAGAAGAGTTAAAAAAAAATCTGTGACTAAAGAATCTGAAGACCATAGTGATAATTCACAGAAGCCTCCATCACCAATGAAGATAGTTAAAGAAGCTAACTTAGAGGTTAAGCAACTGACTAAGAAATCTATGCAAAAGACTTCAATAAAGAAGCAGGATCATGAGAATATTAGGCCTGATGATCCTGCAAAACCAAAGAGGCCTCACAAAGTGAGGAGAATGGCGAGTGCAGGGCTTTGCACAGATTCAGTTCTGCAAACGAAAACATGTCACCTGAAGGAGCACTATAACTTGGGGCAAAAGCTAGGAAGTGGACAATTTGGGACTACTTTTCTCGTTACAGAGAAAGGGACTGGAAAAGAGTATGCTTGCAAGTCAATTGCAAAGAGGAAATTGCTCACAATTGATGATGTGGAAGATGTGAGGAGGGAAGTTCAGATCATGCATCATTTAGCAGGTCATTCTAATGTGGTTACAATCAAAGGGGCTTATGAGGACTCTGTCGCTGTTCATGTTGTGATGGAGTTGTGCCAAGGTGGGGAGCTATTTGATAGGATTGTTCAGAGGGGGCATTATACTGAAAGAAAAGCAGCTCAACTAGCTAGGACTATAGTTGGTTTTGTAGAAACCTGCCACTCTTTAGGGGTTATGCATCGTGATCTTAAGCCTGAGAATTTCCTGTTCGTCAATGAGGAGGAGGAATCACCTCTCAAGGCAATAGACTTCGGATTATCAATATTCTTCAAGCCCGGTATGCAGTCATTCTGAAACTTTACCTTTCACCTTGATTGTCTTTACGTTTATGAGTGTGAGTAAATTTGCTTATGAAATTTTCGGAAAATTTGAATGTTGTTGGCAATTTTTATTGATTTTATGAACTATTTGCGTTCCCTTGGATGGCTACACTGGTTAATGTTGTATGCATAGACTGAAAAGAGTTTAAGATGCATGCAATGCTTGTCATCTATGATTGCTGTATCAATTTCATCATTGAGGGGCTTACATTTCAGGGGACATTTTTACTGACGTGGTTGGAAGTCCATATTACGTCGCACCTGAAGTGTTGCGCAAGCATTATGGTCAAGAAGCAGACGTTTGGAGTGCTGGTGTCATGATTTATATTCTATTATGTGGTGTTCCTCCATTTTGGGGTGGTGAGAGCCTTGAGATCTCTGCTGTTTGATGAATTTAGTCATTATATTGTGATCATACTTTTTACCTGTTATGACTAACTGGTCATCTTGTGAACTCTTTGTTTTCCAGAAACTGAGAATGAGATATTTGAAGAAGTTCTGCACGGTGACCTTGACTTCACATCGAATCCCTGGCCTAGTATCTCTGAAGGTGCAAAAGATTTAGTTGGGAGAATGCTTGTTCGAGACCCCAAAAAGCGGTTGACGGTACATGAAGTTCTGTGTAAGTTACAGTTTACTTTCTATATTATGCATTGAGACATAAAGGACTAGTTTGCAACACTCAGGAATAAAATAGGGAAAGTTCTTTCCAGAAACGCTAATTTGTTTCAGATGCTTGAGATAAGCAGTGGCAAATTGACCTTGACCTTCTT
This sequence comes from Mangifera indica, assembly GCF_011075055.1. NCBI lineage: Eukaryota > Viridiplantae > Streptophyta > Magnoliopsida > Sapindales > Anacardiaceae > Mangifera > Mangifera indica. Next base: position 6,883,104 of record NC_058146.1, read on the forward strand.
TTTTACTGCATTTTGATTGTCAAATGCTCAATCCAACTAGCCGATTCATTGTTGCAGCCCAAAAGTAATGTTTGTTTTGGTTTCTTGCAGGCCATCCTTGGGTTCAGGAAAATGGAGTTGCTCCAGACAAGCCTCTTGATTCTGCTGTCTTAACCCGCTTGAAGCAGTTTTCTGCTATGAACAAGCTAAAGAAAATGGCTCTAAGAGTAAGTTTCTGCATATATATCATATGCCAAAACCCATACGCAAACTCTTCCTAGTATGATACAAATTTTATCTTAAAATCGGATATTGTGAATAAACAAATCAAGTTAATATCTTTCTTTGGATTTCAGGTAATTGCAGAGAGCCTCTCAGAGGAAGAAATTGCTGGACTAAAAGAAATGTTCAAAATGATTGACACAGACAATAGTGGTCATATCACATTTGAAGAACTTAAAATTGGTCTGAAAAGATGTGGTGCTAATCTGGATGAGTCTGAAATCCATAATCTAATGAAATCTGTAAGTAAAAATTGAGATCCATTTCCAAAAGTTGCATCAATTTCATAGTACTATCATCTGCCAAACCAAAGTGATAAAATAGCTTTTAACATTGCTCTATCTGCTGAATTTGCAGGCTGATGTTGACAACAGTGGCACGATCGATTATGGAGAATTCATCGCCGCAACATTGCATTTAACCAAAGTCAACCAGGAAGATCATCTCTTTGCAGCATTTTCATATTTTGACAAAGATGGCAGTGGCTATATCACTCCAGATGAAGTTCAACAAGCCTGTAAGGAATTTGGAGTAGATGATACTCACTTACAAGATATGATTGGAGAGGTTGATCAAGATAACGTAAGCATTTTTATTTTGTCATCAGCTCATTTTCATTTATTCTCATTAACTTGTCATTCAAGTTACACAGCATGTGAGTTTTAAGATTCTGATACAATGTTCAATAATCAAATGATTATTTCAATTTCCAGGATGGGCGAATAGATTACAGTGAATTTGTGGCTATGATGCAAAGGAGCAACAGTGAATTGAGCAAGAAGAGTGAACATAGTAGAGGCTTTGGCATTGGATTTAGGGAGGCATTACAAGTTTGTTGACAAATTTAGTGAGGTTTCTTTTTTCATTATTACTTTTAGGTTGATTTTCAGGATCATAATCAACACTTTTCAGGTTTAGAATTTTTAGTGCCAGGGAATAATAGATTCATTTAGCCATCTAATGTACATACAAATTCTTATGTCATATGCAAATGAAATATTTGATTAAGTGTATTTGCTTCTCTTCTTTATCTTCTTTTTTCTCTTATCACCCTTATTTCTGGCCACAGAACCTTCACATGGGGTTGTCTGATATATATATATATATATATATATATGGAATACCTATTTTTTCCTTTTGATGAAAGAGGAAGCATTACAATGCTATAATTGATGTTTTTAATGATAAAGACAGTAGTGATTTGAATAGCAGTAGTAATTTTCATAATATTTCTAAAGACAAGGCAATTCTTTGTCTGTATTGGGTGTGTTCTGATGTGAAAAATGAACAAGTGCTACTGAGACAATGAAAGCTGCAGAACATTTTGCTTTTGCAGGGATAATGTAGTCAAGCTATAAATTGATAGATTCATAAAATAGGCATTATTTGTGACCTTTTTATCATCTCTCAAGTTTTTTTTTTTTTTCTTTTAAGAAATTCAAATCAAGGTTTTGCAAGTATAAATGAGGTTCAAATCTAAGCCTTCTCAATAAAAGTTTTAATGTTTCACCAATTTTACAAATATATCTTAAGATAATCTTGAATATTAATACTGTTTGCATCAATGTTTTCCATTTAACAACTATAAATCAATAACATACTCATAAAAACTAATAGTTTGTGCTCCCTTAAACCACCAACTTTATCATGATTTGTGGGTAAGGGATGTGTCTTCCAACATACCGGTTGAAATAATTTGTTGCCTAAAAATAAAGCTATGAGGATTTTATTTGAAAAAAAAAAACTCAATACAAAAACTAAACAATATTTGTTGAATTAGATATGATTGTTCTATAATATATAAGTTACATAACAAACTTTCAAGGAGAATTTCTAGATTTGAATCTCTATCACATTTGTAAAATTTCAATTTGAATTACTTAAAAAAAAAAAAAGGTTACATCAAAATTTTCAGGTAGGGTTGTGTCTCTTCTAACATTCAAACTGGGAGCATTGGGTTATAAGCAAAATGACACAATAACACACAATAAATCAGTAGGGCCTATCATCTCCTACATTATTCTTCTCTAGAGAGATTAATTAACAAATTGAGCCCAAAACTGTCAGGAATATGCTGGGTGATAGGTACCAAACGTCGCCTGGCCCAGTTTCAACCTCTAAATTCAATTGTTAGGTCTATTATTGCTCTTTTATTTTTTACCATTTTTGTTTTGGTGTCTATTTTTGCATTTCTTTGTCAACAATATTTCGTATATTAACAATGGATACAAACACTTATATAATTAAATTAAAGATAAAATAACTTTCAATTATATAATAAAACATTCATTTTTTGCGCATATGTTTATAAATATTATAAATACATGTAGTATCACTAATTCTTCTTACTGAAAATTTTGCAAAGAAAAATACTCAATGATAGAGAGATAGGAAACAAGAAGCATTTAGCCATCTATTTTGTTCAAAAAATGAAGAGTACAAAGAAAGTTAACAAAATTCTAATTGGAATGAGCTTTAATTAAATAATATTCAAATAAAAAATATTAGGGTATGTTTGTATTGATGTGATTTTTTTTAATCAATTGATGCATGCATTTTAAATGTCTTATACAAATTAGACTATGATATTAACGATTAAATTAGGATAAGACATCAATGTTTACGATGATGCAATATGGATATAAAAAAAAAAAAAAACAAAGTGTAAAATAAAGAGAATAAGACGTAAAATTTCAAGTGTGATTTGACTTAATATTGGAAGCTTATGTCTATGGTGAAGCTACTAACAAATGTGCATTTTATAGAGAATTGATACAATAAATAGTAAATGTTCTAGTGTATAGATAGATAACACTTAGTCTTAGAATGTCTAATCTTTAGTTATGATTTTTTCCCTTTCTCTATAAGGAGGTTCTTATATTTATAAGACTGATGAGAAGAAATTACATTTAAATTAAGATAATTAGAATATTCTTAGTTCAAATATGATTTTAAATATTTATTCATATTATAATATCATAAGCATCTTGATTGGAAATATAAAAATAACTTCTCTTTATTGTCACAAATGAGATATAAGAAAATCTTTGTAAGAGATTTTGAATAAATTCCTCGCTAAGTGAAGGTCTTCTCATTGTCTCAAGCTAAAATACCAACCTGTCCTTCTTGATTGTTAGTGTTGTAATTGATCATTGGTCAAGATGGCTCAAACTTTAAGGAGGTGCTCCTTTGGGTACATATCTTGCAAGTTGGAGAATAATATATAATAATTGTCTCCAGTTCTCAGAGTATAAGAGGGACATAAAAAATTTGATCATTATTATTCATGCATGGGTTACTTCCATGTGGAGACTTCCATGTCTTCATGGTAAGGACATGCTAGCTGACATCATAATGACTCTATATGTTTTAAGCCGCATATCAATCCAATTGTTCTACTCTCATAAGAAATGTGATTGGTATTACGCTATTTACATCACAAGATGACCAACATGTGTTTGAGGGTTAGACTAAATGACTATGATTGGCTCATATTTGCTCCTTTGTCCTGGCCACAAGTGGTGAGAAGGTTGGTTCAAGTTTCTTACATTTCACAAAGTCTTCTTCTCGTTTTATTTCTATAGGTCTTTTAATAGTCTTGTTTTCTTGTTGATCAAAGGAATATTATCACCGGCTTATAACACGATTAGTTACTCAATCTTGAGAATCTTTAATTATATAGATATTGATGTGTTCAATTTTCTTTAAGCTAGTGAGAATAGAGACATTTGTTTTAGCATGGCAAAAGAATAGTTAGAGTCCTTTTTAGAGGGAAAATGAGTGATAGATGAGTTTCACTATGACTTTCCAAATAAGTTGGTAGGGTACTACTAGTTATGACATTACGTATAGGCATGAATGTCTTTATGCATAGGCATAAATCATTTCCCATGAACGACTACCTTCTTCTTCCTCATGACTATGCTAAAATCCTGAGGTAATTTTGTCATTTTACTTTGTAAACAACCATACACCCTTTTTATATGATCATTTATCATGACCTAGTCTACATGTCATAGATGGATGTGTATGTCCTTTGTATGAGCATTTGCTTGCTATTGAAAAACTTAAGGTGTTAGGCTTCTAGGTGTGCATACCTTTTTGCACGATTGTACGTGATGTATGGATCATAAAATTATATGTATGTCAAAGTTATGTTTGTCCTTGGGATGACCACACATGCATGTCTGCAACCATAATTTCAGGGTATTTTCCTACAGATTTCACGCCAACACTTTCATCTAGAATATAAACATATAGAAAAACCATCACAAATCAATCTTTACATCAATCTAATTAACCATATCAACCTAATTTATCTTCTTTCTTACCTCTCTTCAATACAAAGATTATATAATTTAACATGCATACCATGACTATACTCATTCCCATGTCTTTATTAAATCATTCATCATTTTTGTTAAACACATATTTCATCATGAAAAACTAATCAAAACGCCCAACTACACTTTCATATCACAACTTAAACATCTAAGCACGTATAAATATAATAACAAGACCTAAAATTTCTTATTATTACTTGGATGCATTGTTAGATGTTTTGTTGCCATTCTACACCTTTTGAAAAATTGAAATACCACTCCTCTGATGTTAGAACAATCAACGTCACCAAAATCACATAAATCAAATTTCTCTCTCTCAAGGGGATAATAACATGTATAAAAATTATGGGCTGAAATCCCTCAAAGGTGTTATAACATGTCTTATTTAAAGACTTTTTTCATAGTGGATTGCACAGGCATGCATCCTAGGCATGCATGATTATGCGTTCTTTCAAAAATTATATCGTGGCACATTATCCACCCTATTAAAGTGGCATTGGATGCATAGTGTGCACCCTTTATGTATAGTTGTTCATTAACTTAAAATTTTAATAAAAACATTTATTTCAATTTTTAACTTACTCCACATTTACATATAATCATTAAAGCATGCACAAAGACCATTTTGCCTTTGAAACGCACATGTAGGTGTTACATTTGATGAGATGTCAGTTGATTAAAGGACTTGAATGCACAACAATTATATCATTGAAAAGTTAACATTAGTCTTTCATTGTTTCTTTATCGATTAGGAAGTCATAATATCTTATTAGAGATCGTTCATGGTTTATGAATAAATTATGATTAATTGTAAATTAATCATGAATTTATTCATTTTTTATATGATAAAGAACCTATAAATTACACACAATAGAGGGTTGATAGTCATGATTAAAATATTATGGGTTACTTACATATAAAGTGAATCACATATGAACACCATGATTTAGAGCTTTATTAATAAGTAAATATGGATCCAGTTATATCATGATGAATATCTTGCTTATTATTGGACCTAATTGAATAGGATTACCCCATTAGAGTCAAATGATAATATTCCAACTATTTTGGGGTTAGAATGTAATTATTGGAAGATGGATTAGAGTCTAAGTGCACAAGGAGTGAATCATTCAAGAGAAATTTTCTCTCTATCTTTCTTGAAACACATTCACAAAAATTAAGATGCTCTAGTAATCACTTGAGCCCTAAGCACCTTTTCACACATTCATATGTTCATGGTTGTCTTTGTGTGGACAAATAAAGACCCTATTACTATATTCATGGTTCCTACCCAAGGTTTGTTGAATCTCTAAACTTATATTTGTTAACTTTTGAAAATTCAAATATCCATTTGCCATCAAAATCCGTTAATTTAATTGAAAATTATTATTTTACCCTTATTGTAGGGTTTTATATTATTTAAAATTTTATCTTCAGCCACCCCCCAATGCTTAGAAATATTACACTTGCATCTTGTCTTCCACCATTTTCACAAACAACATTAGCAACTTCTCCCCTCATCTTCGATTGATGAAGAATTCCAAGAAACTCCAGCAACTACTCCCTTCATCTACGACTGACAAAGAAAATTGATAGTGTTATGAGCAAATCAAAAAAAGAAACTTGAAGAAAAGAACCATGACGTTCCTTGTGTGAACACCAACGTTGTCGGCTGAAAATGAGCATCAATGAATCGACCATCTCCTTCCTCCTTCGTCAATGCATCATTGATCACCAAAGGGGAGCATCGTCATTTAGAGCCGATTCAATGATTTGGCTTTGGACGAGTCATCTTATATTTGTCATACGCTAACATTTCTTCGTTTGTCATCGACCTTCATTGTCAACGACAAAGGGAGAAAGATGGGATGAAGGCAGTCATGTCTAGAGTCTGATCACCAGAAAAGGAAGGAAAATAATAAAACCTTAAATAGAAAAATAGAACTTTTTAAAGTTTAGTATTGTAAGAAATTGTTAGTTTTCTAAACCAAGTGGACAAAGGAGATAAAATTTTATTATTTTTAATATATTATAATTAAATAATAATTTTGTCATTGAAACTAACTGATTCTATTAATTTTAATATCTTGTTAATAAAAATTCGAATTTTTATTACTTAATAAGTAATTGTTTGGGTTTTCAACAAACCTTGGGTAGAAATAAGTCTTTTGGCCTTCTATTATATTACAGCTCATGGCATACAGGAACCTCCTTGTTACTCTGTTTCGCCTGTCGAGATGGACATGAGACCGGCACAATGGCATGTCGGATGTGTGTACACAAGACTTCCTAGTTGATTGAAATATTACAAATTATATTCGATCAAAATCGTGGAAGCGCGTGTGCACGTTATGAAGACATGATCAAGATGACACTTCAAGCCAACCCTGAACTTGAATACAACGCATACCCACAAAATCCAGAGGTCAACAACAACGTGGAAAACGATTGGGTAGAATCAGACGGCTGAGATTATCTGTCAAGGCCACTAGGATTTCTGTTTGTATTACTCTTGGTACTTCAACCAACGTTATTGACAGCTCACGCGCAGTTGGTAAAGGTGGGGTCAGAAGTTAAGGTTGGCCTGACGTGAAACCAATCATGTTTGAATGTCTTGCCACGTCAGCAAATGAAACTATTGGAGAGACACCCGTTTGTCACCGGAATGTCCGTTGTCCACACACTTCACCAATATTTATTAGACCCTTTTTAATTTTTAAAATTTAACCTAACCCAATATTTTGGGCATGACAAAAGGCCTCCAGAAATATTAGTGTACATGACTCAATTTGATATGATCTAAAAGTTTTTTTAAATTAAACAAAAAAGATAATTTGAAAAATTTCAAACAAATTAAACCATTTTAAGTCTTAAATTAAATTAAAAAAATATGATTTTTTTAATTTATATTATAGTTTGAATTTATTAAATAATTTGTTTTTAGATATATATTATTTAATAAAATTAACTGAATTATAATTTTAAAAAACATAATATAAATATAAAAAATAAATATAAATATATATACAATAGTTATACACCTACTTGTTTATTAAAAAATTCTATTAAATATGGTTTTATATATTTATTTTAAAACAATACAGTGTATGGTTTTTTGTTTAAAAATTATCTAAATCGTAACTCAAATTAAAAACTTTAAAAATTGATCAATCCAAACCGAACCATTGTACAAGCCAAACCATAATTTTTATATAGTTCATTTTGATTTTATAATTTAAACTGAATTGTACACGCCCTAGATGAAATCCTTAAAAGTCACCCCCATCTCAAGGGGGCTTTTAATAATCTTCAAAAAGTTTGGGTTTATCTTAAATAATCCCTCAAGGGGTTTGCATGAAAAAGCCCCTCAGATTATAACAAATCCTTCTACCCACGTTCTCAAACAGTGCTATCTGTTGTATCCAATCATTTGTTTTTCATTATTGACCGTTTTGCCCTTATCTTCTATTTTCAATCTCTTAAATTAAGGATTTTACTCTCACCAAGTACTTTTTCTGCCATAGTTTAAATATATAACAGAATTTGATTAAATTGATATATTATTTATTTATTGTTATAATGTTAAAAATTAAAAGAAAAAATTATGAGAAGTGATAAAGTTGATCGGCTGTGCAATCTTTGAACAATCCGAGCTTTTGATTGCAATTGAGATTTGATTTTGAGAGGCTACCAACTAGTTATTTAATTAATTTTAATTACAATATAATTTAATCTAATTATTTTTTTTTTTTTTAGGATGAACCCATTCAAACGGGATCGTTACTATCGGATTGAACCAATCACACTATACATGACAAACTCTAAATACAATGATCGATCTTACAATCACTTAATCAAGTAAATCAAGAGTATGATTTTGATATATAATCAAAGAAAACTTAAATATATATTCTCTTATATACGGAGTTTCCTCTGTATTATTAGTATAAAGATAAAAGTTTTAACAAAAGTATGAACGACTATAATTAATTTAGAAAACTTAACAAGTCAACTTTATTTTCATATAATTTTTTTTGTTTTACATAATTTCAGAGAGATTTTTTATTATCTTCAATGTGAGAGATATTTTCTGATTAATTATCTTCACCAAACATCAAATATTGAAAGAGTGTAAAATAAGAGAAAGGTAACTAAAATTTGGGAGATTTTTTTTCAATAAAATTATATGTACCCATTTTTTATATACAATTTGTATACACAAATGAGATATTATCATGTAATTGGATATTTCTTTATTATATGATTACATATATTTTAAAATCAACTAATTACATAATGACACATCACTGTGTACATGAATTGTGTACCAAAAATAGGTACACATAGCATTGCTCATTTTTTTTTAAATTAGTCCATCAAAATATATGCATGTATAATTGATTCTTGAAAAATATCCCATAATTTCACACATTTTTTAAATTTTAGAAATGATTTTTTTTATTATTTATTTAAAAAAAGGTTTTTATATCATTTTCTATTCTGTTTTAGGTATGTAAATTTATGTTGTAATTATGGGTATATATTAATGGGAAAGTTATATTTGTAAGATTTTATGATCAAATTCTTAAAATGCACTTTAATACTTTAATTAAATTTAAGTAATTCAGTTTAAATTTAATTCAAATTTTTTTTTGATGATATTATTTATCCATCAATGATACCATTCGACCCACCGCATAACACTATTTATCTCATCAATTATTACATTTATTTTGTTAATGATTTTTTGATGATACTTTTGATAAGTTTGAATTTAATTTAAGTTTGCGTTAACTTTGTTATAAAAAAATCTAAATTAAACTTGAATCAGTTCGTGATTAGATATGATTTAATTCGAATCCAATTTGATGACATTTGACTCAAAATATTTTGAGGTGAATTACTCTTAAAAATTTTCCGAAATATCGTTTATTTTTCAAACTCAATCCAATTTTCTTTTTTTTTTTTTTAAATATTTGAAGTCAACTTTGTCTAATCAAAATTTCACCTTGTTATTCACCCACCATTTACGGGTGTCAAATTTCATACCCCCTGCCCAACATTCATAATTTCAGAAAATGACAAAACCACCCCCAATCATGCCAGGTGCATTTTAGTAATTCCACATCTTCCATCACTCAACCTCTACTATGCAAATCTACTTCATTGAAGAGTTCCCATTGCCAACCCCATTGGCTTACTTCTATGCCATTGTCTTCTTCAAGCTCTCAGAACACACACTGATTACCACTTACTCACCTCATCAACCTTCTTTCACAATCCCATCTTGATTAATCTTCAGACAACAAAAAAGTATTCAAAATTCTACCTTTTCGATCTCTTCACCATTGCCCTGTTTCAGTTTGTTTTATTTTAGTTCATTGCTTCAGACTCGGTTCACAAGGTTATTTTTTTTAAGTTTTGTGATGCAAGATGGTAATTTGGAGTGTTTTTTTATGTGGGGTTGGTTGAATTTTGAATCTTTAAAGGTTTTTAGAATAGTTTAGTTTGCCAACTTCTTCTGAATTGGTGTTCTTGATGATGAGTTCTGTTGGATCTTTTTGAAATTCAATGCTTTTCCTATTCTTTGATTCCTCAGAAATGAGAAAGAAATGACTGTAGAATCTTGATATTCTTCTTAAATTGGGTTTGTCTTTTTATGTGAAGTAGAATGATATAGAATTCAAGTGGAAAAATATGCAAATTATGGATGAATTTGAGTTTAAGCTAATTGTTGAAATTTCAATTCATGGTCTTTCTTGGGTTCCAATTACTTGAATTTTTTATTTTTAGATTCTGCTTAATTAAGTTTTAGTGAACAAAACTAAGTTTTTGCTTTGTTTTCTTGTTCAAGTTGTTGGATCTCTAATGTGAGTTCTTGTTTGATTTGGAGATAATGTGACCTAAAGTGGGAATGAAAGTTTGAATCTTAAGTTATTAATTGTGTTAGTTTTGATTCCTGATGTGTAAGATTGATTTTTGGATCTTTTAGCAACCAGAAAAATAGAAATTAATTTGATACACATGGGAAAAGAATATCACATTAACTGTGTTTCTGGTGATTGTTTCAAGTCACTCAACATTTTCACTAAGGCAACCTTTAAGGTGGTATAGCAATTGCAAATTTTCAGGTCTTGGTTTTCTTTCCTGTAACATTCTGTTAAAGAATGGAGTCTGATAATGGTGTTGTGATGGAGGAGGAGAATGCTGTGACCGCGAAAATTCAAGTAGAAGGGTCTGCTCTTGAAACAGAGAAAGAAAAACAGAATGCAAAAGATGGTGAAGGTGTTTCAGAAAGTAAAATCTCAAAACCCTTGAAGAAGGTACCTTGAATCTTTTGTTCATTTTCTTCTGTTGATCTGTTCGATTGTGACTAGTTATTGTCATATAAAAAGTATGTCTTTTGAATTTGTTTTTGTGTATCAGTGTTTTCAGGAACCTGGCATTACTAATGGTGGTAATTCAAAAACCTGTAAAATGGCCAAGGATAAAACAGATCTGAAAGGCGGAGCTCCGTTTACTCATATCCAGAAGCCAGTCCTTTCTCAGAGTCTTTCGTATCCAGCAAGAGGAGCTCGTCCAGATGGTATGAAGAGGAGCATTGATGGACACCCAGTGAAGAACGCAACAAAAAATGCACGAGCAAATGGGGCAAAAGCTCAGGGTTCTGGGGTCAATCAAACAGTCACTTCAGTTTCCCATTCGAATCAATCCAACAGACGGGCATCCACTGGAATGGACTCAAGGGAAATGAATACAAACAGTGGAGTTTCTTCCAGGCGGACTAGTTTAGCATCTCATGCCAGCATTCACAAACCTGCAGTAAGCTTTTATGTTCTCATTTCTTCCTTCATCTTTTCCATATGACATACAGTAAACTTCTGTTTAATTTAATCATTTTTGTGTTTGCTTATCAGCCGGTGAAATCAGATGCAGTGAATGCAGCTGCTAAATGTCCTCCACCTGAAGTTTCCCAGTTAAGTCTTCTTCATCTATTGCATAGATATGCCAATCTTCTTCTATCAGTAGCTGACATTATGCTAAATAATTTTTAGAAACTTAAGTAAAAAGAGACGTCTGTCTATTATAATTGTATCACATCTTACGTGATTGCAGATCAGTTGATCAAAATTCAAAACCTATAACAACTGCATTTTCGAACAAAGAAGATGACGATACCCATTCCACTACCTCGTACTGTTCTTATCTTACCTCCTTGTGTTGGTTTTCTTATTTTGTAGTGTTCGTTTTTTTATCAGTCTATTGTTTTCTGTACTTGAAACAGGAGTGCCACTGGGCGGAGGAGCAGCAGAGGATTCAACTTCATGTTGGATGAACGTGCTGAAAAACGAAAGGAGGTTGTCTATATTTATTCAATTTCTTTACCAATGCATTTACCTCATTATACTGAATGCTAAAATAATTGTGCTATGGTCTTTGCTCACCAGTTCTTTTCAAAGCTAGAAGAGAAAATCCATGCCAAGGAAATGGAAAAAAGCAATTTGCAAGCAAAATCAAAGGTAGTGTGACTAACCTTGCATTGTGCTTGAAAGAACATTTTTTTGTCTTAGTCTATCCTTTATGTTTTTTGTTCATGTTAATCCGATTAATCTTTAAAATTGCTTGGCGTTGTTCAGGAAAACCAGGAGGCAGAGATCAAGCTACTGAGGAAGAGCTTGACATTTAAAGCTGCGCCAATGCCAAGCTTTTACAAGGAACCTCCTCCAAAAGTTGAACTAAAGAAGGTACCTCACATTTCTCTATATCTATGTGATAAACCATGGAACAGATAGTGTAAAGTAAGATTTCTGCATTACAAAATTCCCAGAAGTTTGTAATTGAAAACCCGGCCAAAATGAAGTCATTTGCAGCTAGACTTGAAAGCTTCTATATATACCAAAACTTTGCATCTTTCATTTTCTTTTTTTGATAGAAAGTTATAGTTGTTGGCTGAAGGATTGACAGCCAACAACTCAATACAACGATTGATAAGATAGGAAGCTAAGAATTATCTTTAAAGCCGAAACTGGTTCTAGCATGATGTTGTAATGTTGTTTGTTCATCATGTCACGGGCCTAGATTTGCAATTAGTATGAAGATTTAAACAGGAATGTAAGTGTACGCCGACTCAGAAACACTTGTTCTTGCCTTTGTAAGCATATCTAGCAAATTTTCAATTTTCTTGCACCCTTTTTTGTTTGTTTTGTTTATTAACATTGTACTCAATATGTGTCTTTATGACATAGATACCAACCACACGTGCAAAATCGCCAAAGCTTGGGAGGAATAAGAGCTCGATTGCTGCAAAAGACGGCTCTTTGGGAAATGGAGAGTCTTCTCTTAGCCCAGAAGTGAACCAAGAACCAAGCAATTCCACCAAGGGGATCACAACAAATTTCAACAAAGACTCCACCACCTCGAAGACTCCCATCAGGAAGTCTCAAACTAAATTTCAGTCGCAGGATACTGCACGAGCGAAATCTGAACCAAAGGCTATTAAGTCAAAACCGAAGACCGCAAAAGCTGTGGGGAACAAAAACCTGGAAGGATGCAGTGGAAAACCTGAAGAAAGCCAGAACCAATCTTCGGTCCATCCTGAATGCCAGGATGCAAACCAGAAACATCCTGCTCCTAGTGATGGACCGATTGTCAACACTGAGATTCTGCCGGACGAAGTCATGGTTGGAGGTTGAAGAAAAGAGTCCTAGCAATTGTATTTTAGGTTCTTAAAGTTTGAAGTTCAATGATGTCTGTAGTGTTGCATGTTGTAAGTTGCTTATGACACTTTATATTCTTTTGGAGATGTTATATATGTAGGGTCTGCAGGTTAAGACTATTATTGCATTCATTTATTGAGCATAAATAATTTTGATTGATTATGTTGAGTCAGTGTCAGAATCTAATAATGTTCCATCCAAAATATAATTGCCAAGATGATCCAAAACTTTGCACAAGATTTCTTTTGCGAAAGGGTTGTTTGTATTTCCAACTAATTATAACATTTTAAAATTTTTAATATTTAATGTGCATCGTTGTTGGATAGACACACGTAGACTTGGCTATTAAAATTTTCTAGATGAAATAAATAAATATTACTGATGCACTTTCTTTTCACTAATAGTTATTCGTAATTTAAAGTTATGCATAAGATAGGTTATGTTAGCAATGATAAAAGTTTAAAAACACTTGGGTAAGTATACTATAAACTTATGAAAATTAATATGAAGATAAGTGAAGACTGAGTAAAAGAAGAGATACGATAACAAAACTTTTATGTGGTTTAATATAATGATTGGAATGCAGATGTTTATAGTGTTTTCGCTAGTTTGTAATGTAATACAAAAATGATACAATATTGTTTTCTCTATCTATTTTTCACTTCTCTCTTTGTGTAGTACATGAATTCTTCTTATTGCCTATCGTCCCCTTTTCTTTATATATAGATTATTTTGGAGGGAAAAAGGGTCTTTTAAATTGTCCATTTTCTTCGAGACTCAACCCATTATTTTGAATTTAAATTGATGAATTTGTATCAATATTGATGATAGGACATTTAAGTAAAAGTTAGCATCTTATTAGATACCATTATGAAGATGTTGTAATATAAGATCTAGTCTATGTCATTCTTTGATAACAGCTAAAAAACCTCTACGTATTTCAAATTGTCTAGTTGCTCATTTTTAAGATTTTGAGTTGAAGAGTTGATTTGTTGTCTGCTACATCCGTTTGTACTTAGAGAGGGTTGATTTAGTACCATTCATTTTTTATCTCATAACATTTGCCCCCCAGTTCTTGTAGTTTGTGGAGGACTTCAAAAACTATAAGAGTTTTGCTGCAACTCTAGGAGTTTTGTTGCCACATGGAGATCTTATCATATTTTTGGATAATGCAAGCTAATGTTATCATAATCTTGTACATTTTAACTGGTTTATCAATCTTTTCACTTTAGTTTTCTTGTTGAATATGATTGGACATGTATTGTTTGCATTATGGTATGACCGACACGTCTTCCATTGTCATTTGAACTACCACGATGGATGTATCTTGTCTATAAACAGAGGAGTCATGTTTGTAAGTCTTCAATGAATTTTTCTTTTAGATGCTTCACAAATCATCCTTGATTATCTCTTCTTGAGTATGATAAATGAGGGAAGCTCATAATCTAACGCTTTTGTGAAAGTAGATAATGTAAAGAGTGTTCTTCATGATGATATTTTATGGTCCTTTGCAAATAAAATATGTGTTTATGTCATTATGTTTGTTGTTGTTTTGCACCTCACCAGGTATGAAGATGATGTGTGACACCCATAGGTACATAGCAAAGGTTTTTCTATCTTTTTACACTTAATTAAGTTATTTAATATTGTTGGAAATGATTAAGTATTAAAGATATGAATTTTCAGTTGTCAAATGACCATGCATGAAAGATGCATTCCTATTCACGTTGTGCCAAGTGGACTAAACAAATAAAATGCTGCATAGGAATATTTTAAATGGGCAAACAACCATTCACATTGAGTGAATGCCCTTCTAAGGATTACAACTTGAAAAATTATAAAGTGGTATGCTAGATATGATTTAGTCACTTTTCTCATATACAATCTCTCACCCGAAATTTTCTTTGTTCTTATCCAACCAACAAAGGATATTTTTGGCCAACCACGACATTTTTTGACAAGGATAAAATAGAGTTAATATAAACAAGTTCATCTTGCTTGGAAATCAAATAAGTAGGAGATTCCATGCTTCTAAACTTCTAGTAACCATGGTGGTGATTTCTGGCAAAAGTAAGAAGCTTTCTAGTGATTGAAAAAGAGGAAAAAATTTAAGTACGGGTTTCATTCTAGAATTGTCTTGCTTGATTTTGATCTAAGGATGAGTCAAAATTTTGATTATAAGCATGCTAAAGAGGTTGAAACTTGATGTTGATTATTATTTATATGACTTGTTGTAATGGATAAATTGAAAGCATGAGAAATCTGTAATTTCTAGAAAATGCAATGGTCAATGGATTCTTTGTATGCTTGTGGTTTGATCTTAACTATGTTGAATGAATATCAAGATGTGTTAAATTACACCAGTGATTAATATTGCAAAAACCTAATTTTATTATGAATGCATCTTTATACATAGTTGACAAATAGTTTGTCAAAAATATGATGTTATGTGTTTTTGGTAAGATTGTTATGCCTTGGACATTTAATGATAGCTTCTTGTTGTGTTAGTATTAGCAAAAAGGGGAACACAAACAAGTGATTGTAATTTCAACCCCATAATATGATGCATGACCATGCCAAAGTCAGACATGATCGTGCATCAATGTGAGAATATAGATTATAGAACAGGTATACACTCATGCACCAAGACGTGCATGATTGTATAAAAATTCTCATAAACTTGAATCTTTTTGTGGACAATCATGCAGAATATCAATACGTTTACTCTTGAACTGAATCATGAAATCAAAGTTCATGACGTACACTCATGCATGAAGGGGATGCATGACCATACCTCATTGTGAAAAAACAAAAAGACCTTTTATAGTTGGCACAATTGTAAGAAGAAGTAGAATTATCATGAAGAGTGGATGCATGGTTGTACACACGAAGGATGCACACTCATGCATTGAGGAAAGCATGGATGACTAACTAAATGGTTGTGATCGTTCATTCAAAGGATTAATGCACACTCGTACATGGTCAAGTGCATGGTTATGCAGAAGATGAATGATGGATGCCCATGACTGCTTAATGAGCAACCATGCATAGAAATGTTCTGATCGAGTTAAGAAAGAAATATAGCTATGTTGAAGTGTTGAGATGTTCCTAAGAGAGAGAATTTGTATGGGAATGAATATTAGAAGCATGTACACCCAATAAATGTGAGAAACAACTAAGATGAATAAAATTATAGTTTCAAGTGATTGAATATCGTTAGAGACATAGATATTCCATAAAATATAAGACATGTCGATACTCATGAGACATAAGACTTTGGATATATGAGGATAAACTGATATAAGAGGGTACTCATGATATAGACATATACTTATAAATAAAGTAAAAGACAGTCTGTCAATTGGTATCAACCAGTATGCATGCTGGGATTGAGGGTCTGTTGATTGGCTTAAGACTTGTCAAAACATATATAGTCTATTAATTGGCATCCATTGAGTGTTTTTTATATAACCGTTAGTCTATCAATTGACAACTATAGTAGGATAACTAGAACATAAATAGCCTTAGAGATTAGTCACATGATTAGGGTGTTGATTCCCTACTTTAATTGAGTTTGATCAATCGAGAATGATATTATGAATGGTTGAGAACTCATCTCCCTTTCACCATAAAAATATTTCATATTGTGCTCATGCTAGTGTTCAAGGCTGGTGTGACCTCTTTCTTTTAATTTCACAGGTGAGAGACATAGGCGTAACGATTATGAGATAGTCAGCTAGTGATTAAGCAACATAAAATGGACAGACTTATTGTAGACCATATGATAGTTTTATTTGATGTTATTATTATTGTTTAAACTTAGATTTTTATTTTCAGCACACACACATCATAAATGTTTATTTGATTTTGGTTAGTGTTGACACTTGGGATTATGATATTATTTGCTATGATTATTTATACATGAGGTTATTTCAATAATTTTTGGATGTTTAGATGTTTAAATTACTATATATGCATGATTATTGGTTATGTTTAAGCAGCATTTTACCTTAAGAGACAGGATTTTGAGGCAGGGTGTTACACTACATTTGGTTTTAATCAGTTTTTGACAAATTATAATGTAGAATCAGATGAATCTTCCATAATAATATAAATTTGAAGTAAAAAATTATTTTAAAATTAAAATTAGTTATAAAATAGTAGAAATTGACGAAATAACAATATATGATTGATCACTTCTACAACAGTCTGACTAAAAGTTTTCAAAGATAAAAATGAAAGTAAATTACTTATTACGTTTTGAACATGGCTATATTTGAAAAATGCATATAATGTTGACAAATATCGTTTAGCCCCAACAAAATGGGCTTCTTTTTTATTAATTTCCCTTTCTTTTAATTGATCTCACTTTCTAATTTTATGTATAATTTAATCTAAATTTGAAGATGAAAAAGTTGAAATCGGAACATTGGGGGATTGTAAATCATGATCTATAAACATGGATTTAGGGTTTATTTTGTTTGCGTAATATTGTTATTTGGATTTGAATGGACTTATTTCGTGATTCATTAGAATTTTAAATTTTTAATTAAAACTCTTTTCAATATTTTTGTTTGATTAAAATGATAAATTGAAACTAGAAAATTAGGAGAATATTTAAATCATGGTTTTTGAATACAGATCTAGGAATTATTTTATATATAATATTATTGTTATTTTTGATGAATTTATTTTGTAAATTCATTAGATTTGGAAAATTTCAATTAAAATTATATTAAATATGCATTATCTAAAGAAAATTATTTCAAAATTATTTACTTATAAAACTATGTATGAACTAGAAACAGATATGTTAGGGCCAGGTCGGCTTGAGGCCCAAGTTGAACCCCTTTTTTTTGGCACGACCTGTGGGGGTCCAATACGATATTGCACATAATTATATTTTAAAATTATTGATTATTTTAAAATTTTTATTATTTATTTATTATTATATATTGAATCCAAATAATTTACATGAGAAATCTAAAAGTATTCATTAATGTTCTAAATATTAATTTTATAAAAAAACCAAAAAATAATGTGAATAATCTAAATTTATTAATTATTTATCTTTATTCTTATGGGGAAAATTAAAATATTAGTATAAGAAATTTAAAACATCTAATAAAAAAAATTGAAAACAAATAAAATATATATATATTTAACAGGCCCACTAGAAACTCGCAGGTTGACTCATTAAAAGTCCTACACGAAATAGTCTCATTGTAGCACAGGTTGTATCATGAACCTCTTTTCTTCTTTTTTTTCAGGCTAATCCAATACAAAAATGCACAATTGTGCAAATCTTAAACTCGGCATGATAGACTGTGTCAAAACCAGTCCGGCCTATCCATTGCAATGTAAAATTAAAAATATTCATTGTTTGATAATATCTAAGAAATATATTTATTAAACTCATTTTAAATTGATTTCTAGCACTGACGTCAATGCTATGTCATCGATCCTTCAAAGCTAAGAAGCAAAGATAAGATTTAGCTAAATCTTACTGAAATCTTTCACCAAACATTAACAATTTTTTTTACTTTTTAATTGGGCACATCTTTCCGAGAAGCTTTGTGTAAAAGTCATAAGCTACCTTCTTTCCCTTTCAATTTACAAACTTTTTAGCCTTCTTTCATGTTAGGCTGTCCACTTCACAACTCTATCGCTTTACTCAATGACTCCAAGCAGGGACCCAATATATTCCAAAATTTTATCTCTCCTAACATTTTTTAAATGAATTGAAAAAAAGTTTATGGGTGAGTTTTAAGTAATTCAGAGTATTTTTAACAGTAAAACATCACTAAATTATCACTTTCTTATAATATATTCATATCAATAACAATACCGTAAACGTAGACATTCCGATCATCACACCAAACCATGCTAAAAATTTGGTATCTTATTTTTTTTTCCTTTTTTTCATGTATCTTTGATACATCATAGTAGACTTACCTGAGTCTTCTCAAATTTTAACTGTTACTATTGTATTTTATCTTGTGCAAAGATTGAAATTACGTATATCTGTTAGTGACAAGAAATCCTATTAATTATTCTTAAAAACATAATGCATTGTTATTCTTTTATAAGTAGGGGGCACCCCAAAATCCTATTAATTTTTATGTAAATTTACACTACCCCTTCACAAGCTATTCTCATATTTGAACATACTTTTATCTCTCATATATGCTCATTCATCTCTTAAAAAGGTGTATAAACAAATCCTTACAAGAGTGGTGACAAAATAGATGAAGATAAAAATATCGAGAATATTACTTAAATAAATTCAATTATAATTATATATGCAAAAACATTTGATCCGCAAATACACAAGTGACTACATTCAATCCACAAGTACACAAAGTGACTCGAATTAAGATACAAAGTCTACCAATACAAAGGAAGATGAAGTAGCAAACCTCTTTGACAAGACCTACCTTTTTTCTCTCTAGAGGAAGCTAGTGCACAAAAGGCTCCATAAATAAGAAGAGATGACAATCACCCCGACTTTGGTTTTTGAGCTTTTCTTTAATTTGAAGTCACTCTCTAGACTCGCCCTCGGGAACCTTCTACCAAAATCAATGAGGAAAGAAAGTTTCCAAGCATAGGCCTTTGATGTATTGACATTTCTATTTAGATTTCTTCTCTGACCATTTTAGATGAGATATGATATATAGTAACCCCATTCTAAGTCATTCAAGTTCTACCTTATAAGTAGGAACTTTTTATACGAATCCATGGTCTACCTTCATGTCAAACCCTCTCATTATCCAATAAGATAACACAACTTGAAAGCCTATAAATGTACAATATAAGCCTTTAAAACACGCTATGCAACAAGAGAATTTTACATAGAAATGCATAAGACATAAGAACCACCTTCAACAAAATATTCACTTGCAATCTAACTTCTACTTCAATAAGGTGAGTGTACTTCCTATATCGCTTCCTGAAGAGAAGTCAAAATAAAGTTTGACGCAAAAACCAAAACAGAAATATGCACTAGGATTGTGAAGGTTCATGGAAAGATGATTACACACCCATATAAGAAAAGTCATCATGGCAAAGACCTCCATGTCTGATTATGAAAGTGTATAATTACATTGGGTGTAGCAATAGGTAAACATAAGCCACCCAACAATGAACTTAGAAAGTCAATGCGAAGATCACTTTCTATCTCGTTTTCTTCAATAAAGGATTCAGGTTCCAAATGTCTTCATTAGACTTAGAATAAGACCTCAACTTTCATCTGCATAAAGGAAAACCTTGCAGAGAACTTGTGAGGATGCATATAGAAGAAATCAAGAGAAAAGACCTTATGTGATGTGTGTAGTTTAGGTCATTCTCTCTTTCCTTCTATAAACAAAAACACAAGAGTGAAAGAGAATTCATCCTATCAATTCGAGCTAATCTACAAACACATATCAACGATCCTAAGATGCAACCAATGCATGTCCAATCGTATTCTCTAAGTAAGTGAAACAATGAGATGGATATATCGCTCGAAGCATATGGAGACATAATAGCACCAACTTGCATGTCATATTCTAAATTTAATTATAAATTTCTACATAACAAAATCTCTTTTGCAATAGAAAATTCTTGAAGTTCTCTTCGTACTATAAGAATTAAAGGGTAATTGTTATACAGTAATCCTACTTGAGATTCGTCTTTGAATAAACTCTAGATGTTTCAACAAGAAATTAGTGGTTAGATCATTCCTACTTAACACTTCAAAGAGAAAAAGGAAGGTCTCTCTAGATTGAGATAATGACTATGCTCCGATCAAAATCGATTCAAAAACTATTACAAATATTCTAATATCGCGTAACAAACAAGAAGGTATATTTACCTTCCTTACCAAGGTGTCTCAAACACCTGCAGTATTTCTTTTTCTGTTTAAACTGAATTAAGAATTATAATTTTGAATTATCTTTTCCTCACGGAGTTGTATAAAATACAGAGGAAAAAAATGTAAAAAGAAGGGGACAAACGCCCAAAAAAACAAAACAAATAGTGATTCCTAAACAATTAAAAACTATATCTCATTTTCTTATCCCTGTTTTTTTTTTTTTTAATTTGTATTTTAATACAATATAATAAATAAATAAATAAAATGTTAAATTTTAATCGTTGTTATCTTAATTTATTTTATATAAAACTTAAAATTA
Organism: Mangifera indica; assembly: GCF_011075055.1. Taxonomy (NCBI): domain Eukaryota; kingdom Viridiplantae; phylum Streptophyta; class Magnoliopsida; order Sapindales; family Anacardiaceae; genus Mangifera; species Mangifera indica. The sequence goes on from NC_058146.1 coordinate 6,904,596, forward strand.
TATACATTGGTTAAAAATGAGAAATCACATCAATATAAATAATGCTAAAGATTTTTATTTGATATATACAAATCACAAACATTGACAACATTATTTTTACGTCTATTTCACAGAAGAATTCTTTTCTTTCTCCCCCAATTTTTATTTTTTTTTAAATAATTAAAATTAAGTGTATATTATTCATAAAGGATAAATCGTTGGAAGCCTCTATGCTTAATAACTGGACTCTTGTGCATAAGATAAGTTCTCGGCTAAGTCAGGTTGTTGTCAACAAAAGGTGAAGCTGACCCAAAGCCCTGATGGACAGCAAATTCAAGCTGTTTATTTATTTTGTTTATTTTGTTTTTCCATTTTTTGAAGTTAATTCACATGCATAATATTGGGAATGCAAATTCACTATAATTACTAATAAATTAAAGGGTTACCTTATTCTTTTTGGGAAAAATATTAAATTTAAAAGGAGATTGATAAATTTAGGACCATATAAAGTTTTATTATCTTTTACTATTTTCCAAAACCCTTAAAAAGGTTTTATATATGAATTCTTTTAGGCTAAAAAATTACATTTTTATTTTTATTTTGAGAATAGGGTAGTAATGAAAATTACCAAAATAGCCTTTGGGAATAATGGTATATTTATAGCTGCAGTACAAATTCGCAAATTGCAAGCTGGATATAGCTTGTTGTGTCGTGAAGGAACGATGAAATTATTTATTGATTTGATAACTTTAAGCTATTTCCTTTTTTTACAAAAATATTTTTCTTTAATTTAAAATTTAATTTGACCAGTTTTATGAAGGCTGATAATTGAATTAACACGGAATCCCATTCCAAATATGGTAGAAACCCATTATGATTCGAATTTTATTAATTATTTTTAATATGTATATCATATTTGTAAAATTCGAACCCAAAAAAAAAAAAAATTAAGTATCTCCCCTTATTTTTAGCTCAAGTTTAAAATTAATCTTATTTTATTTTAATTTTAAAATAAATGAAATATTAATATACTCGCCAAGATTATTCCAAATCTTAAATACCTTATGAAATACCCATTTTTGTGTGGCTTGAAGCCAATTGTCAAAGTCAGACTTATATTTTTGTACGTTTTAAGTGTTAACAAAATAATTGACATGATAATGATTAATTAATTAATTAATTAATTAATTTTTGTAAATGAAGACAAATAATCATTAGGTGTGATGTCTCAGTCACCCATTATTTATTTAAAGTAATATTTCGTATATTTATTTTAAATAATAAATAAAAATATATTTATTTATATTATTATATAATAAAATATTATTATATTTTTAATTTAAAATTATTTTATTATATATTTTTATTTTTATTTTTAAAATAAATAGATAATTTATTTATTCATACTGTTACTTTTAAAAATTAATAATTTATTTAGAATCCTTTTTAGATGTTATCATATTCATACTTCTGTAATTTTTATTTATCATTTAATTTAGAAATCTTCGCCAATACCCTCTATAAGTATTTTGATAAATAATATTACTAAAACAATAAAATTGTCTATTCAAATAATAAATTCATGTTAATACATAAATAATAAATATAAATTAATACACAAATAATAATAAATCAGCATAAAATTTTTGAAATTTTATTATTTTCAATTATTACGATTTTTGAACAATTTGTATACATTTCAGGTGAGTGAATACAGAAAATATATGAAAATTTCAAAGGGCACCAACCCCATTTTTATTTTTATTTTCATTTTCCCGAATTGAATTTTCAATAAATGTAAAAAAGATAAAAGCTGAGAAAAATTAATTAACGCAAGCAATTGATGATATAAAACGAAGATAGCTTTCCAAATTTGTTGCATTTAGTGTTACAACAAAAAAAAAAAATTAAAAAATGATATGTAATTACAGTATTTATAATAAAAATAACATCAAACCCTCTCTTTTTTTCCTTCCTGTGGGATATTTTAGCCAGGAATCAATCCCCCTCTTCCTCCAACTGCACAATCAAAAAATATCATAAATAAATATTTTCAGATATATTTTTTTATAACATAAATATATATTTATTTATATATTTAAAATAAATATATACAATTTTTTAGAATTTGGCATTTCGACAGGATCAAGTGAAAACTCACCGGAGTGGCTACAAATTTTGACTTTAATAATGCAATTATTGACAAGTAATGAAATGGGAATCCTGCCCAACAGCTCCAAGCATTCCACAAGCTAATTCCATCAATTTCCCTGCAATTAATTAATGTTAATTAAGTAATTAGGCAACAAATTAAATTAATTAAACCATAATGCCAGCTGAGAATTCAACATTGTGACCCACACAAAGTCCGTTAATTTTTTATTAAAATTTTATCACATTTACTTGTCACCGACATAGTTTAACCTCACCGCATAATCTCTACTTAACAAAAATTAATTAACACTAATTAAGCAAAACATACCTCTTCTTGGCTTCGTAACAACCTTCACATTTGCCGGTTTCGTTACCTTCGGACTTTCCTCCTCCGGGAACAGTACCCCGTCAACTCCCTGCACAGAAATCCGGCCGTCCGTGTAGATATCCGGGTCAAATAAATAAGCCGATCCATCCCCAGACCCGAATTTAACCGACCCATCTGCCTCCTGCGCCGTCACTTTATGTGGTAACCTTAACGTATCGTACTTCACTTTCCCGAATCTCCTCACCGCGTTATACATACTCTCCTCCGTTTGGTACTCCGGAATTATATGGTAATATATTATTTGCTCCGGCGCGCCTGGCTCGCTCAGCTGATCGGTCGTCAGCTTAGCCATGGCTTCATCATTTGGCGCCAGAACTGTTAAAACGTAACCCTCGGAAACTAGTCGTCCCATTTCCGTCGCTAACGACGTTAAATTTACCAGAATATCCGCCATTTCGTTATAACCGCCGTAGTGTAGCAGCGTGTGAATGAAGTCTTTCACTTGCTTCTCGCCGTTGAAGTGCCCGTGTGGCCCACCCGGTCCTGGAGCCGGTGCGGGTGCCAGCGATGGACCCGGAGCCATGGCATCGTATATGGGAAGAACCGGTGGGGCCCCGGCTGGAACCGGTGCCGCCGGTTTCTTCAGTCTGTGAGTTCTTGGGTCCACCTCCGGCGCGCCTTGTGGAAGCACGGCGGCGATTGACTGGAGACTACGGCGGCGGTTGAAGTCTTCTTGGACCGATCTGGGGATTAACAGCCGTTCGATTCCGTGGATAATTCCATCGGATCGAATAATATCATCAGGTCGGATAATCTCGGCTGAACCAATCGCTTTCTTTCCCGAACTCTTGCTGGTTAAGTGGACGAAATCGTCGCAGAGTGTATTGTGCCTGGTTGACCCGGGTTGGTTCTCGTTGGGCCATTCGGAAGATCGGATTCGTTTGGGAAGAATGTGGAACATCAAGAGGGTTTGAAGAGACTTTAGGTTACCGGGTTCAAGTAAGAACCTTTTGAACTCCGGGTCGAGCTGGCGCTCCAAGGCTTCATTTCTGGGGGCAAAAATGGTAATATTGTGTTTGCCAACAGCTTGCTCAAGAGTCTGTAAGAGAAGCGCTTTGTCAACGAGTTCAGCCAACTCAGTGTAATGTGAGTCAAGGAGAGCGACGAGGACGGAGTTAGAGTTGATTTGAGCGGAAGAGGGCAATGTGGCGGCCGTCGTGGAGGAAGAAAGAAAGATTAGAAAAATGAAGAAGAAAATGTTGCCGCCATAGATGTTAAGATCCATGAGGCTGAAAAAGGGGAAGAAGAAAGAACAATTTTGGAGATGTGAAAGATTGATGATTGTAAACGATACGAAGAAGTGGGTGGAAGGTAAAGAAAGGATGAAATGTTAATGTAGTTGTGAGGTGAGGTGTTGTCGATGTGTGAAAATATTATTAAGACAGAGACTATAAGGCTGTACTGAGTGTTGAGTCGAGATGAGACAGGCTGGATGTGGGAACCACACGTCAGCCAAATAGTGGCTTTGTTTGGCTTCAGGGTTGAGCCATTAAATGTCATTCATTCCGTATTTGACTTAACAATGGCAAATTTAACAGATAAAAAAATAGTAAACTTAAAATGATAAAAGTACTATATTCCACTCATGTTTTAGAGTAATTTAAAAATATGTTTACAATGGATAAAAAATTTAAATATTTATTTATAAATTAATTATTGTTAAAATTTTTAGTTATTTTTATCATTAAATCTTAAAAATTAATATCATTTTTTCTCCTAAATTTTAAAAACTAACACTTCACCTTTTTTTTTTCAAAGTTTGAATAGTTTATAGTTCACTTATAGGGTTTGTTTCCCTTCTCTAGACACTATTACTCTGGTTAACGTTTGACGCTTTCTATCCATCTTTTTTATCTAACTACAAAGAGCAGTTATCCACCACTATGAAGGACGATGAAGTATCATCTTTCGTCATCTAAAAGACACGATGAAGGATGATAAAAGGTCGTGTCATCCAAATGCAACGACGAAAGATAACACTTTGTACTCCTTCGTGACTACATCATCCAGATTTAAATGACGAAGGATAATTCTTCATCGAGGAACATCATCAGTCAAATTTGAGAAAATCGTTAACTAGATTTGAGGAAATAATCAACTGAAGATAAAACATAGAAATGGGGAGAAGTAAATTTTTTAAAATTTAATCATAGAGAAAATCATTAGTTTTTTAAACTAAAAAAGAAAAATGATATAAATTATTATGGTTGTAAGGTTTAAAGATAAAATAATAATTTTATTTTTTTTTTTAACTAAAAATTTTAATAATAATTAATTTATAAATAGGTGTTTAAATTTTTTATCCATTAAAGGTATAGATTAAATTCGGCCAAAACTTGGTGCGAAATAGTTATTTGGCCAACTTTAAATACATATTTCACTATACCACTTGATTAGAAACATTACCAAAGAATATGACACTCCATTTACTTGCTTTAATTACAACCAAAAAATGACTTGTGACTGTGAGTGAAGAAGCCGAGGCCAAGCCAAAACTGAGTGAACTTCGTATGTGGCTTGGACTTGATTGAACAGAAGGTTTCTGTCGGTGGCGCCAAAGGGAGAAATAAATGACCTTGTTTCTATGCTAACCCTATATCTTCACGTCGCTTTGTAGCGCGCGTGGCTTGCGTGAACTTTAGAGCCATTAAACCCCGAGGTTTCACCCACCGTTACATTGTCTGCCACCATCATCCCAGCTCACAGCATTGCTTTGCCATGCTCATGCTGCACGAGAGGTTTGAGTTATTCATCAGGGCCTACGGTCCAGGTCAGTACAAAAACGTTTAAACTCTCACGGATAATAAAAGGGTATTAAAATTTTTAAAAAGAATATTTAAATTTAAATTTTGGTTATATTTATACAATTTTAATTTATTTTATAAAATAATTATAAATTTTATTATTATATTTTAGATCTATTTATTTAATAAATACAAACAGATTCTTTGATTATAAAATAAAACTGAAAAATGATTTGAAAAAATTTTAAATTAAATCAAATTATTTTAAATTTCAAACCAAATTAAAAAATACGATTGGATTCAATTTAAATTACGATCCAAGCATATTAAAATTATTTATTTATAAATACATATTATTTAATAAAATTAATAAAATTATAATTTTATAAAACATAATATAAATATAAAATATATATGTAAAAAAAAGACAAAATAAATATGAAAAAATAAATTGTATATCTAATTATTTATTAAAAAATTATGAGAAATATAATTTTATATGTATTTTAAAAAATACAGTTTATTGTTTAGCTCGGTTTAAAAATTGTTCACATTACAATCAAAATTGAAAATCATTTTTCAAAAGTTTATCAATCCAAATCAAACTATAATTTTTAAGTAACTTAATTCGGTCTAATTATATACACCCTTATTACTTTTTTTTTTTCAGCCTTCTCTTTTCTTCTAAAAAAAAAAAGATAATTTATTATTTTCTTTTGTATGAAAATAATGTGGATTTTTTAAATTTCTTTTTTTTTTTGAAATATATTCTGAATGTACACTTGCATTTGATCTTAACTTGGAAAATTGAAAATTATAATTTTTAATTATATTAATTATATATGTATTTATTTTTCTCTTTTAAAATCATTTTGAAAACTCAATGTTTTTAATTTTAATAAAACATCTTTCAAATATATATTTATTCTACAAAATTTTTATTGAATCAGAATTTAAGGATTGTGGTTTGTTCTTCTATTAATTTTGTAACTTAACAATGATATACATAAATTAAGCCTATATCTATATACAAAAACTAAAATGCACGTAATAGAAATTTAAAATAAAATTTGTGTAATATTAAAACCAACATCCCGCCATTACTAATTGAATTTACGACTAAATAACACTAGATTGTCCTTTGAATGAAAAACCTTTCGGGTGATCCGAATTCGCGAGAAAATGTTGAATGTATGTATATTTTAGGGTATTTTTCAATTTGTATGTGTTATTTCTTTTAACTAAAACTAAGTCTCTTTTTATATTAGATTTTCATAAATGGCTAGTTAAAAAGTTTTAATTTATTATCTATAAAATTTAACTCATATTTTTATAACTTACTACAAAATTACTTACATTTTAAATTTTAATTTTATAACTTCTATATTAAGTTTATTTAATAATTCTTATAACAATTTTATACTATACTTGTATTATTCTTATACTATATTCACACTAGTGAGAATATTGCAGATGTAGACGTTCCAATTATCCAACCCGACCATTTAAAAAATCTTGTGTCTCATCTTTTTTTTACTTGACACAACTTACCATTTCGAACACTAGTAGTAGACTTAAGCGAGTTTTCTCAAATTTCAATTACTGTTATTGTAGCATATTTTACACAAGACTTAGAATTATGTATATTTATTGATGACCAAAAATCACATCAACAATAATTTATTTGAATATGCAAACAATTTCTTTTAAAGGGCATTACTAAAATATTATTGAGGCTAATATAACTGGTAATATATAAAATAATTTAATTACTATATTTACTTTAAATATTAAAATATTATCAAAAGGTAGTTTTAATTTTGTTATAATTTTATCCTTACTTATTAAATTTTTAGGATAAAAATACTCTCATGTTATAATTAATTATATATATAAAAATTTATCAAATATAATAATAATTTATATCCAATAATATTTTAAATATTTTATGTTTATGATTTTATTTCATTTTTCGTAATGAAAATTATCCATATCAAGTGGGCCCGAAAGTTATTTTTTCACTTCTTTTTTCTTTCTGGAATTAAAATATAAAAATGAAGAGCCTTCAGCCTCGGATTCCAATGGCTCGCCCACGGGATATTTCTGATAGAATAAAAACATGTGTTTCTTATGAATTTATGGTCACAAATTAAATTATAAAAAATTAATTGTTTTTATATTTCAAGCTACTCTTAATTATATTATAATAATTTGAAGATTGTGAGGATATTTCTCCAATCAATGCCTTCACCATATTAATTTTTATTAATTTATTACATATTTTATTCTACATCCATCTGTCTATGTTGACATAAAAGAAAATTTTTAAACTAACTACAAACCCTTATCAAGTAAATTCAATTAACTATATATTCAAGAACTAAAGTGACTTAATAACAGCCTTCATAGACTAAATTGACTTTATAAAAAGTTATTTTAATAGGTTTAATTTTTTGAGATTGTATAAAAATATTTTTATCCAAGTCTCACTCAAATTGGGTGTTGAGATTTTGATTATTTTCAAATTAAAAATTTGAAAAAAAAAAAAATAGGGCACACTATATGTTAAATGAAGATTGCTAATGCATGGGCTTCGGTTTTATTTTGGGCCCACCATTTTGCAAAATGGGCTCATTAAAAGGCCTCAAGCAAGACAAGTGAAGAATAGCTATTCTCCCAACTACCCCTAAGTTTTGCCACAAATACATGGTAGTGCCAAGTTTCGGGGTGCTTGTACTTTTTAACCCAACGCTATGTCTACAATTGCAATAACCACCCTTACAACTAACACCATTTAATTTTTTAGCAATGTTATGTGTATCCAGTTTTAAATACATAATTAGATACTCAGATAATATACTATCATATGATTGAATATTACTTTTTTTTTAATTCAAAATCACTCAATCACATGATAATATATTATCTAAATACTCAATTAGATACTTAAAACTAGATGAACATAATTTTTAGTATATTTTTTTACTTGTGGCAGGCAATGGCTTAATATACCATCTTACCATTTAGTCTTAGAGAGTTAGTAGAATTTGATGATTCAATGAGAAGAGAATGTAATTAAAATAATACCTTTTAAATTAACCTATGAGGAAATGTTTTGTATTGTAATATGTATAAATACAAGTAGATTTGTAAATGAGTAAAGATTGTTGGATAGTTTATAATGAATATTGTCAAAAAAATGATGAAACGTTCATCATACTTTCTTTTATTTCTTTACAATCCTTCTTATAAATATAGAAACTAAACTTAATGAAGTAAGAAAGCATTTTGTCACCGTTCAAGTCAATGGTTTGAGATTGTTCTTCTATTTTATTTTTAGATATACTCCTAAATATATAACACTCTTCTTAACATTAATTATGTATATATTTAATGTCGGTCTTATAAACAATAGAATTAAACATTTTCTGATTTAGTCTCTTAGTGGATACATCAACTAATTGATTGTTGGATTTGACAAAACTATACATAATTATCCATTTTTAGAGTTTGTCTTTGATAAAGTTTTAGTCGATCTCAGACATACTTTGTTTTATCATGTTGAATTAGGCTATTGAATATGTTGATTGTTGCCTTGTCTTTAGTATAAGGACATTAGTCCACCATTTTCCATTCTTAACTCCCTTAGCATCTTCCGTAGCCATATAAACTCGAATACACCTAGGGCCTTTGCCTTATGCTTGGCCTCTATGCTCGAACGTGACACCTTTGCAACTCCATGTCAGTTAGTTTCCCCCAACAACCGTGCGGTAGACTAATGTTGACCTTCCATCTTTCTTGTAATCTTGTCCAATTTGCATCTGTGTGTGTATCCTTTCACCCTCACATGTTCCTCCCTCTTAAAAGGTAATCCTTTGCTTAGGCAGACTTCTAAGTATCTTAGAATGTAATAGACATCTTCAAGATGTAAAGATGTGTATGATTTGATTTAAAAGAATTTTCAGACAAAATATCATGATTCATGCTAAAAGCCACTTCTAGGTGAATGTAAATTGTAAACATGAGTTACTTGTTACATTTTGCCAGCTCTACCTTTATTGACAAGAAAGAATATAACAGGATGCCAACTGCACTGAACCATAAATAGATCACAACTTAACTACAGGCAAGCAGACATAGAATAGCAAGGATAGTAACCAATAAAGCATGCCACAAGTGAAAAGAAAGAGCAAATAATATGAGCTCTGCTGCACCTTGCATCTATGCTTCCTCATGAATGCTGCAGCCCCTATAGATTTAACACATATAAAAAAAACTTGGTTGGACTCTTCTTTCATACACCAAACTCTTGTCAATTAATAAAATACTCGCCATCATAACACTAGAATATTAAACTAGTGATTTTAAAACTGGACCAAACTGATAGCCAGTTTGATTGTTTATACTATAACCCAGTTTACAATCTAGTCTGGTTTGTTTATAAATATTGATTTATTTAAAATTCAATCAAACTTGATAAACCTGTTGAACCAGAAAAACTATTTAAAACCAACAAAACCAAGTTTATGTAATACTACATAATTTTTATCTTATTAAAATTTTAAAAAGTTACAATTTGTAAGATATTAAAATCTGGAGCAGCAATGGTCAATCAAACTGTTCAAATCGAGTCAAAGCAAAAGTTTGGCCGGCCATTGGTACTCCAAATGGAGTGACCATGATTTGGACGCTGCTTGGTCGGATCAGGTTGCCAATAGGCAACAACTAGAGGGAGTGAATGGGGAGAAGGAAAGATAAGAAAGGAGGAGAAAAAGAAGGAAGGACGAGGAAAAGTAAAGAGAAAAAAAGAGGACAAAGATAAAAATGCAGGAGTTATGAACAGGATTGTTCTTATGGTTGCGACAACTCTTATGGAATGGAGCTATGGTGGTAACGAATTGAGTAGTTGTAGCATTGTAAAATACAACAAGCGGATTGTGGAAATAAGTTTTTGGATGTATTTATTTGAATAACCAGGGGCCTCACTATGTAGGCTTACAATTAGCGATAGGTTCAAAACGAGTTTGAACATGAGCTCGAGATAATGAATATGAACCTGATTATGAATATGTGAGTGAGCGAGCTTCACGAAGCCGAGCCTAAATCCGAACCCAAGCTAAGTCCAATCTAAAATGAGTCGGATCCTATTCGAGCTCAACTCGTTTCAACCCTACTTACGATCATGAAAAAGTCAATCATTTCCTAATAACTAAGTTGAACTAGGAATCAGCTTCAAGTCCAGTCCTATTAACATGAAAATACGGTTCACTTATCGTATTAGTCAAAACCGGGTTTGATCAAAATTTAGAATATTTTTGAAATTTTAATTATTATTGAGTAATTTGATTATTTTTTATTAAATTTGATAACTTTTTAAAGGTTTGTCAGAAAAAATAAGTTCAAAAATAAAATAAAAAATAAAAAAAAGTATCTCATATCCGTTGAAATGTTTTTCATAAAAAATAATTTACAGAATTATGTTTTTTTTTATATCGTGAGATTAAAACTTTTTTTATTTTAATTGTTTCATTAAAATCAATTGAATAATTATTACTTCTTAAAAAAGATATATTCTAATCTTTATAGGTGTAAGTATCCTAATTAATTTTATTTTTTTACAAATTTTTAAACAAAATCTATTCATTATAATTTGATAACAAGTTGAACAGATCAATTTTTAGTTGAATCAATCAAACTAATCAAATTATGAATCAATAAGATAACCAATTTGATCACTCCTCTTGTTTTTAAAACATCGGTTCTAACAAAAATTATTAGCAAACAAATAGATAATTTTTTGACCAAATTCTTTAGTAAATTTGTTGGCTTTGACTTGGACCACATTGTAGCATTTTCTGCACCTGGAAAATACCTTTGTCCTCAAGGATAATTGAGCAAGACCCGGATGAGGCTATCGAAGAAGAGTTGGAGTCAACCACCACCGAGGAACCTACGCCGCAAGAGATCTCACTTTGACAGACTCTTGCTCAACACATATTTTCCTTCATGAAAGGGTAGCTCAGGCCACGAGAATTCCTACATAGCAGGAAACCACCATGAGAGACGTGTTAGCCAACAGGGAGAAAATGAATAGAGCGAGTCTCTGTTGAAATGTGGAAATCAACTTGGAAGGCATTACATTCAAAATCGACTTTTTTCCTTTTACCATTAGAGGGATGCAACATTGTCTTGGGGCTCAATGTTTACAAACGTTAGGACCAATCACTTGGGATTTTCGAAATATAGAAATGAGATTTCAAACCAATGAAAGAAGTATTCGACTTGTGGGAATAATACGGTGGAGTTTGAAAATGGTGAATGGCAAGACCTTTCAATGAGCTTTACACCAGAAGAGGCCTCTCGTCTTGGACTCGGCGGACTTTTGGCAGCTTGCTTTCAAAGATTTTGGCGAGATCAACCGCTAGAGACAAATTCTTAGGACATTGAACTTGCACATCAACTCTCAAATCTTCTTTCAGTCCACTAATGAAGCAACTTGCTTCTTGTTCTGCAGATAAGATTCCCACCAGTGACAACAACCTATCAGATTGAGTTTGATAATCTTTGGCTGTTCCAACCTTTCAATTTGTGATGAATACTATTTTAAATAAATGTTTGCAAAAATTTGTATTGGTGTTTCTCAATGATATTTTCATTTATAGTCATGATTGGGAGGCACATTTACAACAAGTTTGAGTAATATTGAACATCTTGGGAAAAAATCATTTGGTTGTTGAAATAGAGAAATGTAGTTTTTAAAAAAAACAAGTGCACTACTCGGGTCACATTATTGGAGAAGATGGAGTAAAAGTGAATCCAGACAAGATCAAATCAATGATATCTTGGCCTACACCCACCCATGTCAAGGAGCTTTAACTATTTCTTGGATTGACCGGATATTATTGAAGGATTAATGTTGGCTACAAAATCATAACAAGGCCTCTCACCAACCTACTAAAAAAGAACTCATTCAAATGGAGCGATGAGGCCGAAGCTGCCTCCCAAAACCTTAAAAAAGTTATGACACAAGCTTCGATGTTAGCATCACTTGACTTCACCATTCCATTCGAGGTTGAATGCAACACATCTGAACTCGGAATAAGAGTTGTAACCATGTAGAACCATAAACCAATAGCCTACTTCAACACCTCTCTCCCAAGAAGGTATCTAGTTCTTTCCACATGCGAAAAAGAATTGATGGCATTGGTCTTTGTAGTTAAAAAATGTCGGCCATACTTGATGGGAAGGAAGTTCATAGTCCGGACTGACCAATGAAGTTTGAAGTTTCTATGGGAGCAACGCATAACCACCAAAGCTCAATAAAAGTGGTTGATTAAGTTAATCGGTTACGACTTCCAAATTGAGTATCAACAAGGAAAAGACAATGTCGTTGCCGAGGCCCTTTCTCGTCGTGGGCCTATCACACAGCTAACAACCATATCCTTACCAATTCCTCAATGGTTACAACCAATCCAGGAAGCTAATAAGCATCATCCCGAACTCCAACGACTACATCACCATGTGCACCAAGGAGAAGCAATGAGCCCGTGGGAAGTCAAACAACATATTCTTTGAGACAGATTACTGAGAAATTTCAGAGACAGATGGTTGAGATGTTACAACAGCAAAAGATAAACATGCTTCAATCGTTGCAAGCACATGATACAACATCGTCGAATCGGCGGAGAATGGTCTTGGTGACCACTGACAACAAAGGAACTAGCACAACTGTCGTCGCCCCAGGCTCTCCATTGTAGATTTCCCTAGATACAATGAGTTAGAGGATCCAATAACATGGATCTGCGGGGCAGAGCAATTTTTTGACTTTCAAGCTACATCCCCAAAAGTTTAAGTTCGTCTAGTAGCTTACCATCATAAAGGAGACGCCTAACTTTGGTTCCAAAGGCAGAAGCACATAAGCAGGGAACTAACATGGGAGACTCTCAGCGATTGTATGATAGAACGATTCGGACAATTGCAGTATGAAGGCTCTTTTGCAAACCTCTGCAAATTGAAACAAACTGGTACAATTAGAGATGATCAAACAGTGGAGTAGTTGTAGTATTGTAAAATGCAATTAGCAAATTATGAAAATAAGTTTTTGAATGCCTACTCCACTGTTCGAATAACCAGAGCCTCAATATATAGGCTTACGGGAAGATTAGTAACAAACAAATAGATAATTCTTCGACTAGTTTCTTTAGCAAATCAGTTGGCCTTGTAATAGAAAAAGAAGAAGATTGGATAGGAGAAGGAGGAGAAAAGAGAGAAGGAAAAAATGAAACGGAAAGAAGAAAAATATAGAAAAGAAAGAGGGGAAGAGCAGATGGAGGGAAAAAATAGTTGCAGCCGCAGAAGGCTCGATTCAATTTTATTATTTTTACTTTTTAAAATTTTTGACAAGTTAAAATGATTTTTATGTTTTTTTTTTCATTATTTTTTTATTAAAAGTGTAATTTGAGTAAACAATTTTTTATAAAATTTTAATTAAAATTTTTAAATATAAATTATTTTTCAATTATTAAAATCGAAAACAATACCTCGAATATTTTATTTATAATCCCTCGTTTGTGGCAAATGGATATTTTGGTTAAATGATAAAAAATATTATAAATTTATAATATTGTACAAATAAATTGATTTATATACTTTATAAATTACAAACATAAATAAAATATATATATTATATCATTTATTTACTCATTTTTAATATCCAAATCTCTGAATTCTTTTAACATTTGATCTATTTGTAACATTTTATAATGATAAAATTGAAATGAAAATGAAATTATAAACACAAAGAATTATTATTTACGAATTCAGATAATTTTTTAAAGAGAGTTTATAAGAGAAAATGAGATTAAGAATATAATAAAAAAATTGAAATTGATAAAGAGTTTGATTGGTTTATATAAAGAAAAATAAATAAATAAAAAATTTTAAAAACAAAAGACTTAAAGGCTTCTATTTAGGCAGAAGGGCTTATGCTCTTCTATTATTTGATTTTTTTTAATTTTTATTTTTTTAAATAGTAACAGGCCAAACCGACCAATAGGCTTAATATAAAAGCCCATGATCCGGTTTGAAAAACCCATAGGCTATCGAACTAGGCCTTATCAGGGTAGGCTTTAAATTTGTATTTCAGACTGAACCTCTATTTGATGTGATCCAATTGATGTGTCTAATTATTACTCAAACCCAAACTGGAAATAATAATGTACTCAAATTAAATTTTCATTTTCAAAGATACAATTTAATTTTGTGTGTATATTTTTTATTTGTAAACAATAAATGAATGAAATGACTGTTCACGAATTGGTTGAAGAAATAAAAAAATGTATTTTGAGTGAAAGACATGTTACATTCAAGGTCAGTTAATACACTTAGAGATTTATTCTTCTTAATATAATTGATTCGACTCTAAAAAGATAATCCAATTTAAATGAGATTTTTTATTAAAAAAAAAATGTGACATTCAAGAATCGAATTGGATGGAATTAAAGAGCAAGAAATATATAACATTTATATGAAGTAATTTTGTTAACATGATTACTAACAATATCACAAAGGATGCTTCAAAATGTGAGTTCATATATACCATAGGTAAAAGTAAGGCACCCAAAAAACAAAGTATGATTCAAATCTGTCCTACCAAGATTTAAGATTTAATTTTTAATTTATTTGATGTAATAATTTAAAACCGATCACTTGACCTAAAGTCTCATTTATTTGATGTGATGGTTCAATTTCGAAAGAGATATCCAACTCAAATAACATTCATAGTTAAAAAAAAAAAACTATAATTTTGTTAAAATAATTTATACTCAATAATTTTTTAAATAATCTATATTTAAGAGAATTTTTTATTTTAATAATAAAATATTATCAATATCAAACACACCCTATCTTGAATAAAATATTATATTCAAAGCATACAAATTAATAGAAGTTGAAAAATGAATACCATATCATCACATCACATCACATCATTAGATCACCAGAATTAAAACAATTCTCTCTAAAGCAATTTCATTTTTTTAACATTATCAGGTTTGTGCCAAGTCTTAAGCCTCCAGATTTTGGGGTTATATATCATACATTACATATATTTCTGCACAAATTTTGGGGTTATAAATTATACATTTAATAAATTTATATTACATAATGCCCATTTTTATAATGTTTGTCCAAGAATGAAGCAGCCCTTTTTCTTAACCTTCCTCTCTTTTTATTAATCACCAGACACCATGCTTAAAAGCTCTTTCTCTGGCCTGATTAGCAAAGCATCTTCCTCCTCAGAATGTCATCTCTGAAGAAATGGGTTTACAACCTGAAACAAAATGCACAGTTAGAACGGCGATATGATGTTGGAGATATAGTAAAGATTCATCAGTATGCGACACAATTACAAAACTTCACAACCCCTGAATGAATGTGTTAGCTAACTTGAGAGGGAAACCAACTTTGTCACTAAAAGTATCTATCACCTAAAATGGAACACATAAAATGATTTGACATTATGGCCAGACCGCCTATGATTGACATTATAATATTATCATGCAATATCAGTTTGTTTCTATAGTTTGTATGTGTGGGATTCATCTTATGCATATGTCAACGCATCTAAACAAATGGCCTAAGTGCGGAAAATAACTAAATCTGCTTCAGTCATGGGTATTCTTCATCGGGATGTGTCTACATGGTGACAATTGCAAAATACATGGAGATCCTGACTGTCATTTATCAGTAAACATAGTAGAATATTATAAAATATGCTTGCAAAAACTGGGGCTACTCATTGGATTAGAAAATTCTGAAAACTTAATAGATTAATTGGGGAAAAATTAAATAGAAAGCCAGCAAACTAATGAATACCTTCAAAGATGAAAAGCTGAGGACAGATGCTTTGCTGAAACAATGTTTGACATTACTGTGAAAGTGAATTTGCAGCACAAGGAGCGGGTGCATTGCTGTTATTCAAAGGGCTTTCTCCATGAGTCTCCACGTAATTCTGGTTGTTTGGCTCCGTAACTACACAATCATCCGAATGATTTGATACAGATGCTTGACTAGCTCTATTATTTTCTCTAGAAACAAAATGATCTGACATACGAGATGCACTAGCAATTCCAGCATTTTCAGTCCGGACTTCAGAACCAAGAGCAGACCCAGAATTGTTGCGGGAGAATAATCTCTCTTTCCACCCTCTTGTACTTCTGGATATTGATTCTTTGTATCTTTAATTTAAAAAGTGTTGAAATTAGCAATACATTCAAAAATATATATATGTACATTTAAAAATACTTGAACTTATCAAGACTTAGTGAAAAAAGATTTTTTGTTTCATAAAAATTACCTCATAGCCACTGCATTAAATCTAGATTTAAGTGACTCTGAAAATATCTGAAAATCAGATGGTCCTGCACTATCTTGACTTTGTGGTGAGGAAAGACTTGAACTGCTTCTGTAAGCAAAAAGATAAAAAGAATTAGAGATATTAAGTGTCTGCGTTGAATAGTGGAATATAAAAAAACACACACGGAAAAAGAGAGAAGTCATAACTACCGATTATTACAGGAAACACTATGCCTATTTGTTGGCAATAAAGTAGATCCAGAAGAGGAAGAATGTTGACCAGTAAGTGTGGGATGCAGAATGTGCTGTGATGAGTCATCACCATGAGTTGGAAGTGGTGTGGACGGACTAGCTGCAGCGATTACAGCTGGCTCGGTTCCTCTGCTGGCCTGAGTCAATGAGGGAGAGACAGGACCAGAAGGCTGCGCATCAGGATGTGTGGAAAATACAAAGAAGTGTGGTCGACCATGAGCAGATGACCGACCCCTATGACCTTCCCGCCTACCAAGATGATGGGCCCTTCCCATTGCAGCAGCGGCAGTCAATTGCTGAATTATACGCTCTTCAAGATCAGCATCATTTGCACCTACAGGCAACTGCAAGGCAGTGCAAGAGAATTACATATTTTGCTTCTTGATGGGCACATCTTGTAACATGTTTTATTTATAATTTATAACAAAAGATGTTTGAACGAATACCGAAAAATGAACATACATGTTGCAATTCAAAATTGCCAAGGGCAGGATGGTGAAATATAGTGGTATTTCTTTGCGGAGCAACCCTATAGTTCCTTTCACGTTCTACCGCTTCAAGCAATTCTTGGCTGTCGCCATATGCATGTTAGAGAGTTTGATTGAAGTTACAAGGATACAGAAATTTGAAATCATATGTCAAAAACAATAATTACCTGCTAGGATCCTTCAGGCTAATGGCCTGCCAACACATTGGACATTGAGAGCTTCTCTGGCACCTATTATTCAGAAATCAGTGTTAAAATACATGTTTCCTTATATTTGGAGTAATATGTAACACCAAGAGAAAGTCTTCAATACAATTAGGCCTTAACTTCTCCCATAATTTAAGGAATGCGTAATGAAAAAAAAATTACTTCTAATTGAAAACCAAAATAAAAGAAATTATAGTGACTAAAAGAAAAGTGTAAATGCCAATAATGTACGGATACTTTCCCGCACAACGCTTGAAATATTAGAAAATCAGGAAAAGATCTGAAATTATTATGCAACCAGCAAAGTCGGCAGTTAGACAAGAAACAGCCCATACTTCTGATTGTTGTCATAAGTAAATGAATTGACTCCTTGCTCTACTAGTGTATAAGTGTGAATGAAAGATGTAAATCATAAAACAATCAACAAATTAATGAAACAAGGAGAAGAGAATATGAAATCAACTCAAGGTTCTGATTGGCCTTGTATATAAGATTTGGCCAAAGTCTCAAAAGCCATACTCAACCATCAAATCAAGAAAAAGATAAGAATATAAATGGTCTGAAAATTAAAAGGAAAGCCTGGTTTAATAAAAAATGTTGCAAGATAAACATAATAAAATATTTCACACTAAATGAATGAAACAAAAAATGGATGAACAAAGTTGACAACAGTAGTTTTTGAGAATGATGGAACCAAATGACACCCAGATGATGAGGTTATATAATTACCATAAATGTTAACAAGATAAAGTACAACAGCTTAAGATATAATTATACCATTCTAGAATGCATTGGAGGTGAAACTCATGCTTACAAGTAGTCAGCTGCAAGACAATAAACATTGTAAACATATTGTTTAGACAAGCCTCCATAAAATATTCACATATAATGATGTAGAAGTGTTTGAGACATACAATAAAAAATTTTACATAAACTGTTACAGTTCCCAAAAGATATGACACTAATCAAGAATTGTCCTATGATTTGCCATCTCATTTAATCATCTAAATGGTATTAGTCAAATTATTGTCATATACCTTATGATATAGAATTTGGGAATTTAAACTTCAATACATAGCACTATTCTTTTTATATATCGTACCGTTGAAGGGTCACTTTCCGAAAAATCCTCAAGGCATATGCTACAAGCATCATCACAGGCATCTTGTATCCCACCTTCTACAAAGGCTGCAGCTGATGTCAAATGACTATCAGGCTTCGTGTCCTCTTCCATCCCTAGAATCTTAAAAAAAATCTGAAATATATCAATTTAGCACTGCAAACTAAAATTTAATATTCCATCAAGTCTTACAAAAATAATGGATCTGCATATCAAAATATACATTACTGTAACAAGCAGAGGCAGTCGCATTCTCAAAGTAATAATTGTTTCAGCTCCTAAATTTGATACATAAACTTTTGACACATCAAATACTGAACACAAAACTTCATAAAGTTGTTAGCTCTATCAAGTCATATACTCAGTTCAACTGCTGGGTGTCAAATTTTTATGCAAAAAATGCACTGCCTTATAGGCTTCATTAACTTTTTTTGCATCAAAACAACCAAAAATGTAACAATTTCCCCGCAAATAAGAATAAAAATTTGTATTGCCAAACAAATTCAATTAGATAGGAGCATTGAACATTCCTATGAAGTGTAGGTTAGTTTCAGGTATCTTCAATGGTAAACATCACATCCTTATAACATTTCTTCATTTTACTTTCACCAAATATTTCAAATAAAGTTTAATGAAGAAAAAAACAATCTGGATTGTAGAAAACAAATATAAAGTAAAATAATCAGAATTCTATTACTGAAATCAAATCATAACTTTTGTTGCTTAAAAAAAATTTCTTTTGCAGGTCAAACACAAGCTAACAGCCTTGTGAACTTCCCATATAGCAACACAACATGCTGATTTTCACCTATAAATTCATTGAATAAATGTCTACATAACATTGGTGTAATCCCCATGTGCCAAACCAGTCCAAAACAAAGTGAGACCAACAAAAGAAAGAACTTATTAATTCCAATTGGAAAAATTTGCACATAAATTTCTTTAAAAAGAAACAAATTTTCCACATGGTCACATGCAAAGGATTCAAATTGAGCAAAAACAATATAAAACATAGAAATTTAGTAAAAATCAGATAATAAATTGATCTTAACAATCAAACACAAGACCTCAAAGAAGTAGAAAATAAAAAAAGAAGGCTTAAGATAAGAATTACCTCCAAAAAGAAAGTGGAAAAGCTCTAGAAATGGATGAATCAGAAGATCAGGCAATGCCCATGAAAGTGAAGATGAGATATGGATCAAACCTAGAGATCCAAACACAAGAAATGAAAATAAAAAATGATGAGAAAAAAAGAAAAGATTGATAATTGATAATGATGAATTGATGATTATTGTAATGACAAAAAGGCATGAACAACAACAACTTTACCTTTAATGATTCTGAGTTGTTGGGTTTTTGTTTGGTCTGTTTTTAGTTTTGGTTATTGGTTTAGTTTGGTTTGGTTTGGTTTTATATTGTGTTGTGGATGTGTTGGAAACCAAAACCACCACCACAACTCCCCTTCAGCTTCAGCTTCACCTTACCTACCCATATCAAAATGGAAGGTTAAAAGTCTACTGATTCACAGACACCCTGTATTCACTAACTGGGATTGACCAATTTGTCTCATGCTCTTCAGATTATCCACTACCTCTCTTACTGGTAAAACTAACTTTTCAGGAATTTAACAAAAAAAAACTAATAACAAACGGGATAGTTAAATAATTCGAATAAAACAAGAATGAAGTCGCAACTCGCAGATGTCGAAATCTCACATGCATATTGGATAACTATGTTCTTTTATCAATTGCCTGTTCCACTACTCTTTTTTAATGAGGTTTTTTTTATTCAACTTAATTATAATGGAAGGGTATCGTTTACCAAGAACCGGATCAAATTTTTTATTTAAAAAAATCAGAAAATAAAAAAGAACCGGTTTAAAGAGTAATTAATTTGAGTTGAATCAAATTTTTAATTAATTACTTTTAAATCGAATTTCAAATAATTATAACATTTTATTAATTTTTTTCTATTTTTTGAAAATATGTTGATAGTTTATTAATTTTTTATTAAACTTTTTAAATCCAATTTGGTTCAATTAATTAGTTTTAAAAATTAGATAAATCAATCATCGAATTAAAAAATTAGTTTTTTTATATTTTTGAGCCGGTGGTTGAATCAATCTTTTAAATAATATTTTTTATTTGGTTTTGATTAATATATTTTTGAATAATTTACAATATTAGTTTGATATTAATAATTTTTAATTTTTCCTGTTAATTTAATATATAATATTACAATTAAAAGTAAATTATTTACTCCTTTCATTGTAAATGTGAAACATAGTTGTCAGTATTATACGATACATGATACATATTTTATAAAACGATACGATATAGATAGAAAACGATATGTATTATAAAGTGTATCAAAATAATACAATACAATAAATTTATTAGACAATATAATATGTGTCCTATAATACGATATATATTATCAATATATATCGATATATTTTTTTAAAGAAAATAATGTGTAATAAAATTGTATATGAAAATTTTAAAGGTATTTGTGATATATTCTAAAATGATAATGTGTTAATTATAATTTTTTATTATTTTATTTTGAAAAAGTGTATTATACAATACGATATGGTATATGATATACGATTTGATTACTATGATATAAAATTAATAATTTATATAAATATGAGTCATACTATACATTTTCACTTTAAATATATAAATAAATACATATTTATATGTGTCATCGCATGATTGAATGTTTTTTTATCCTTAATTCAAAATTATACATATCAAATATATACTTATTTATATACTTAAAATGTATATATATAATTTTATGGTATAAATATTGAATACAATTATCATATATCTTACTATACTACAAATGTTATATTTTCAATTTAAATTAAAAACAAAAATTCTTTTCAAAATTAAAGTCCTATTTAATGCTGGCTAAAAGAATTTTCAATTATTTTGTAGAATTTTCTTTTTAAAGGTATGAGAATGAGAGGTTTGATGAAAGAAAATGAAAGCATAGAAATTTCAAAGGTTTGAGGACAATCTTGACACTACCCATCAGCACTATTTATTTAAAAAAAAAAAAAAAAAGGTAGGTTGGTCAACAAATGTGGATGCCTTATAATGGGTCACTTTCTCTTCTTCATTATTCTATAATATATTTTATTTATATATGTACCCAAAAAAAAAAATCATATTTTTAATAAATTTTATTAGATTCAAATATTATAATTGGATGTTAATATAAATTTTTATTGAAATAAAAATAAATCAATCAATAAATTACCTAATTGTGAATAGATTTTTCATAAAATACTTTTAGGTCCAATGGTAACTTTAAATTATAATTTTAGGGTTTATAAAATTTTCTTATATTAGTGATTTAACAAGCAATGGTAGAAGCTTCAAATGTTTGACAATTATGAGCAAACCATTAGAAGCAGACAAAGACTTTACATAAAGAAAATGAAGTTGGGGAATCAACTAGAGAATTTAATGAGTTGTCACCCTCAATTATGTTGATCAGTAATTGTGAAAAGTCTTAAAAATTAATTACCAAATTTCCACCAAATCTTGCTCTAATTAGGTTAGCTTTGTGTAGATCACCTATAAATTTTTGGGTTTTTTTTTTTAAATATCTTCTAAAAATTAAAAGTTTAGATGTGGTGAGTCTTCCTATATTGATTGATTAATTAATTAATTAATTGTTAGAATAAGTCAAAAGCGTCTTATTATAAGAGAATTGTGACTAAGATTGGATTTAAACCGAATTAAGTTTAAGTTTGTTCAAATTTAAACTCAGTTTAATTTGAGAAAAATTGAGTTTAAGCTCAGGTTCAAGCTCACTAAGTTCTCCTTAAAGTTACTGAAGTTTGGTTTACTTGAAAAAAGTTGAACTAGAGATCGATTATATTGTCAAGTTGAGCAAAAAAATAACTAAAACAATGTCATTTGATACATATTTGTCAAAACGATATCGTTTTAATCTATTTGTATTTATTTTTTTTAAACTCAAAAGCTAAACAAATCAAACATCTTTTAAGCTCAAGCTTGAGCTTAAAGTCGAAAATGTTAACTTTCAAACTCGAGTTCAAGCTCAAGTTTACTTGAATTGAGCGCAGTTCGGACTCATTTTATAACTCAAATAAGTTTGACTCAAATTCAAACCTACTTGTGACTCAGTTTCACCACACATTTGTATGGATTTATAACAATTGATATACATGAATCATGATTTTACTTTTTTATTTAATATGTTTCATAACGTTTATTTGTAAATTTCTTCCTATAATTATTGAGTTATCATAAATTAATGGTTAAAGTATTGGGTTAGTATGTTTATTAAATTTGTAAGTTGAAAATTGTTGACTCAAAGTCATCCAAGTTCTTATTTTAATAATCACAAATTAATATATTTGTAAGCATATTTACTAGTATTTTTACTTGAATATAGATTTAGATTAAAAGAAAATAGTTAATGCATTCAAGGGAAGAACAAAATGGAAAAGACAAAACTTAAATGAATAATTTTTAAAGATTTGGAGAAAACTCAAGCCTCCGTAATTCCTCTTAGAATCATGAGCATTAATCTTGATTAGACCAGTTATATGCATGTGAAAACTTGTATAAAAAGATTTTGAGTTTTTTCATTTTTGGGCTAAATCATTATTTTTCAAACCGAGTTTAAACCAAAAATTATGATTAACTTTCAATATCTTACCATTTAACGCATCCAAAATTATGAGTCAAGTTTCCATATATTGAGTTTTTAGCTTAAAGTTTGAGTCTTCTTATTTATTTATTTTTTTTAAATGACATTTTCAAAGGTGTAGAGGGTACTTTGTAACTTTTCAAAAGTGAAAGGGTAAACTATAGTTTTTTTTCAATTAATCGAAATTCAAGGGTTGTTTTACCTATCGAATTAGATAGAAGGCATGTTTTAGGCTTCTAAAATCCAGTCAACATAATTTGGCAACTAAAACCACGTAAGTATTATATCACATTCAGTTGATCAAATTTACTATGAACGACTAAAATTTATGATTCTAGAATTTATTTTTTTTTTTGTGTATAACAACTATATTTTCAAATTTCTCTATATAAACCCAACAAAACCATTTGAAAAGGAAAACTTGCTTGCCATAATTTTTATATTCAAGAGAGCAAAATATCATTTGAGCTTTTCCATTGCATTTTCATCTCCAATCAAACACTTGATAGACATTTGTGAATCGAAGAAAAACTTAGTTGAGGTTTGACAAATAAGAATTAATGGAATTTCTAAGAAAAAAGAGCTTGACATAGGGCAATTTGGGTCAAATCATTATTCATTATTATGTTTGCTTTTCTCAACTCTTACTTCATATATGTATATATATGTTCTTGTATTTGTAATTAATTAATTGTCATAATACTTCATATATCATGGATTTCATTTAACTAATTAAATATTAGCAAGAACTCAAATTTGTAATTCTACGGAAATGTGGTCTTTGAAGTTTTAAAACAACCTATTTCACAATTAGAGGCGCTAAATAGGCTAAGCTAGTTTGCGGTCGAGTATAGGTAAAACTTTTTTGGCTCAACCTACTTAGGCAATATGGATAATCTTAACCTATTTCACAATTAGAGGCGTTAAATAGGTTAGGCTAGTTTGCAGTCGAGTATGGGCAAAACTTTTTTGGCTAAAGTCACTTAGGCAATATGTATAATCTTAGATTATGTCAAGCCTGTGAGTTGAGTAAACTGTGCCCCAAGCTATAAGATAAGACTCATGCGTTGACCTGACACATCCAAGTATTGTAACAACTAATTTTTTTAAATGGATTAACCCATCCAATGCGACATGCTATTGTAGCAAGCTAAAATAATTAAAAAATAATTTTACATAATTAAAAAATAAATAATATATTTTTGGGCTACCATGTTAAGGGCTCATGGGAGCACAGCTTAAAAGCCTTCTGGCCTTGAGACTTTTTCAAGTCAACCCAACACAAAAACCTACCTAGTGATAGACCTTGACACAACCTAGCACATGAGTCTTAAAAAAACCCACATTAGGATTGGTTCGATATTGCCCATCCTGACCCATTGCAACCTCTATTCATCTCCATCTTAGGCCATTAAATCCATTAAAAAAAATTAAAAAATCAATTATTTTTAATATCAACCTGCATGAATAATCCGAAATTTTTGTTGCAATTTAATTCTGAGCCAATAAAAATGGGCCTAATGCTCTCATTGGCCGAATGGATTTGCCTTCACAATTATCTGTCTTGGGTCCGAGCCCAACTCAGGCCCAACAAAGCCCAAGATTTCGACTTTATAAGAAGATGGAAGCAAGCTCGAGAGCCGAGGCTAACCCAAATCCGGATCCTTCAAATATTACAAGTTTTTTTAGTTGTATAGAATTAACTAATTAGACTTGCTATTTTCTTGAATGTGTAGTTTCTTATCTTTAGCTCTTTTCTTTGCCGTTGAAGCTTGGTCCTTGTTGGGTACTCCTGCTTTTCATCTCAATGCTTGCTAAGCCTTGCTTACTTTCTTGGTTCCCTGCTTTGTGGCTCTTTTCTTTGGCCATCCCGTGGGGTTTTCTAAGGTGTTTTACTTTGGTGTTTGGTTGAAAAGTCAAGGCATGCAAAATATTTGTTACTATAATACAAAAATAATTATACAAATTATAAAGCATAATAGCCGAAGAATTTTAGAAGTGAAATAAGATGGTAGGCAGAAAAATAAAAAATATTATTAATAATTCCTAAATTAATTAAAAATTAATATTTGTAATTTTAAATATTAATATAAAATACAATAGTAACTAGGTGCTTTCAAAAAAAGTGTTGAATCTCTCAGAGTATTTTTATGAAGGAGTACGGCTTAGCTTTCATTCTAAAACCTGAAAAGGGCATTGAAACAGAGTCCAAAGTTAAACGGGTCAACTTTCAAGTGACAACACACGCAATAAATAAAAATATTGAAGTGTGTGCGTGCGTGTGTAATACATACATACACATGCAATACATACATACGTGTGTGTATATATATATATATATATATATATATATATATATATATATATGCATGATGTATGTATTAAAGCATGTAATTGAAACAAACTAAAAGATTGAAAATAATATTAAATTTTGAAAACTTACTATTTGTTAAGCTAAGACCTTTAAAAAAATTAGGAATGAAAAAATTTTAGATGATTTTATTAAACTAGTCAAAGGATAGTTTGGTTATCAATTGAGCATATTTATAATACAAATTTTAAACTATTACAACTAATAAAATTATTAGAAATTTGAATTTTCGTATGAATTATTGAGTTTTGTAGGTGAAACTTTTAAATATCTTGACATATTTTTGCAGCTTTTCAACTTTGCAGGAAGCATTTTTAAATATTGATACCTCGTGAGAAATCTTGAACATAATGCAAAACTTTGGTAGCCTTTGTATTTTTACAGAAAACACTTTTGAATATTGACACCTAATGGCAGAGAATCTCTTGGATATTTGCACCATCTTGCGGGCGTTTTTGTTTTGTAAATAACATGTGAGAAACTTTATTTGTTTTTACAAGCTTGGGGAACCTTTGTTCTTTAGTCACATATCGATCTTATCTCTTATGCTTTCACTTGTCACTTCCTTTGATCAATTTTGGAATTGATTTCACGTGCTTTTGGTTGCAGGATAGTTAGGTGGAAATCACATTTTTTGATTAATTTTGGAATTGATTTTAAACCAATGGGTAACATTTGGATGAATTTAAATGGCGAGCAATTTTCACAAATTCTCTCCGAGCTAAATATTCATCAAATCTTTTAGTATCCATTAAAGGCTTGAATTTGATTTCTTGTTTGAATAATTCTTGCACCAACATCTTGAGCCATTGTCCTTTTAAGTTATTTGTCTTGATTGGATCATTTTGAAGAGATTAGATGATCCTAAAATAGTCATCCTTATTGCTTTGGACATAATTGATTGATCAGGTTGATCTTTCATTGCTTGATTCTTCTTCATCCTTTAGTTGGGACAACAAATTTTTCAATTAAAGTTTTATTTGGCCAAAGGACTTATTCCCATCCAAAGTTGAGTATTTTTCTAAATTTTCATCTATTAACTTTAAAAAACCTAAATACTCATCTGTGGGTTGTTAAAATTAACTGAATCAGTTAAGTTTCAGTGGTAAAATTGTCATTTACTCAATAATATATTGAAAATAATAAAATATTATTTATTTATCCCTTAGGTTTAGAAAACTAATAATTACCATAAGATTAAACTTTAAAAAATTACATTTTCTCCTCTAGGGTTTCAATCTTGTCCTTCTTTCTTGGTTATTGGACTCTAGCAGAGACAGCCTTCATCCCTTCTTTCTCCTTCTGCCACCAACAACAAAGGTTGATGATGAAGAAACGTTAGCGCATGACATGAAGCAAACAAAACGAAGAAGTCGACATGTGTCTTCATCTTTATAGGCGGACGAAGACGAATCGTTTTTGTCTACTTATAGAGACAAAGATTCTCTTCGTCAGATGATCTTTGTCTAATGAAAACAGACCAATCCATGACAAATGAAATCTGGATGAGTGAAAATTTGAAAAAACACTAAACTTCAAGTGGAATAATTCCTTTGGTAAAGTTTTATTTCTTCTTTTGATTAGACTCCAGCAAAGGAAGATCAAACCATTAATTTGTCTAGTAAAAACTCATCAATTTTAGGAGTGATTGTTTTTTTCAATTGATGAGTATTTAATAAATGTAATGGAATGTTTTCCTTGGTATGGTAACATGGGAATGATAAGATTTTTCCCACCACTTGACTTTGATTTTTTTATTAATTATGGAATTTGGTGTTCGAACCAACAATATCATATTCCCATGTACATATCCATCCATGACAAATGAAATATGAATGAGAAATGAGGGGTTTGTGGAAAATGAGATTCTCTTAAGGGGCAATTGAAGTTTAATTTGAAGAAATTGAAAGACTCTTGAACATATTGTAAGAAAATTTTTTATATGAGACTAGATAGTCTCCACCATTAGACAAACAAATATGAGAATCTGAATATTGTATTTCTTTTGAAATATATCATTTAAGAGTGTCTGAATTGATCATTTTGACAAAACAATACATGAAATATCAGTATGTATAACTAGAAGAGTCAAACATTTAAAAATATTTTTAGGCTTTGAAATATTTTTGCTTCAATAAGAAGGACTGAAGACTTCCATGATGTGCAAACATGAATGAATGATAAAATTAGGGTTTTCTTTGCTTAGATAGTGTTTGAATTTATAAGAATCAAAGTCCACTAAGATGAATTCATAAAACTTTTGGATTTTTCTTAAATCACTTGAGATATAATGAAAAATCCTTTTGGAGAAGCATTTTTATTAAAACTTTTGGATCTTCATTTTGAAATTCATCTTCTATAATCAGGACAGTTATTGATGTTTCCTTTAAAAAAATATTTTTGTTTTGGCCGTAGAGTTTTTTAAGGAATCACCGCAACTTCAATTTCCTTGTTTTTTGGAAGGGTAATTTTTGTTGCCTTTACAAATCTTTAAAAAAAAAATTTTCCAATTGCCCTAGAATCTTCTCTTTTTTGACTCCAATATTTTTTGTTCCAATGATGGCTAAAACCACCTTTGAAGTTTGTTGGAAGGATTCTATTCAGGATTGAATTCTTTGTTTTTTGGAGTTTAGGGAAAAGCTTGTTAAGGTAGTGCTGTTTTGCTTTTGGTCTCTTTTCTGTTCTTCTTCTTGGGAAATAGTTTCGAACCAAGTTTTAATATTTTGGAAATTTTTTGCATAAGATGTTTTTGATTGTTTTTGGTTCGAGATGGTCTTAGATGGCATGGTTACCTCCCCTGAATAAATTTCTTGGTGAGAAAATCAAGCAAGGAATTAGCTTCTCTTTTGATGTGTTCAATTTTAAAATTGGAAATACATAAAATTAAAGGTGATTTCTTGTAGATGAAGTACAGAAGGAGTGATGATTCCACTGATAAACACCAAAAGCAAAATTGTGTTAATGGCCATTGGCCACCGTGAAAATTTTAATCGTCAAGGGAAAGAGACACTTTTGACCGAGGAGTGAGGATGTTTCCAGAGCAATCTCTTTGGCAATTTGCCTTTTGGCAGCAAAACCTGGCTTCGGGCTGGCAACGGGAAGAGACAGAGGGTATTGATATCTCCATTCTGGTCCTGTTATGAAGATGACAAATTTTTTTTTTTTTCTTAAAAAAAATCTCATCCCAATCTTTGAAGATTTTTTCATCTTCTTTTTTATTTTATCTAAGAATCCCTTTTCTATTAAGATCAAAAGCCCTAAATTTAGATTGAAATTACTACCTCTATTCTTACTTCTGTAAAAAGCATTTCTATTACATTTCAACGATAGATTTATAAGATGTAGAGAAATCAGTTCTAACATAACATGGAGTCTCAAAGCAAGTTGTGGTACAAATCAGTTCTAACTGGTTAACCTCAACACGATGGCCCCAGTGTTGTTCATTAGGGTGTCAAAATTCACCATCGAAGTCATCCATAAATGATTCAAACAACCCAATTGGCCATTTTTTAGAATAATTTGTTCCCACTCTAAATTTGACCAAACCCCACTACACACAAACAGCTAGCAAAACCAACAGTTCCACCATCAAATTTGACCAATTCAAAAGAAAATAGAGCACAAGAAATTCAAGAATTGGATTGAAATATTTTCCAGAAAGAAGTGTTTTTTTGTTTATACAGTTATACCATTGACATTTCTGAGAATGCTTCTCGCTGAGATGGACTTCCCCAGAAACCCGTACTGTAAAATCTTTCCCACATCTCCTTCTCTAATTTCATCAATTCTAATTCCGTGTCCTCCGAATTTATTGCTTCCGAAACATTCTGAACCGGGTAAACTTGAAGTTCCATATCTTCAGGGCCACATTTACATTTGCTTTTTTTTCGCGGCGGCAGAAGTCCTTTTTTAATTAGCCTTTTTTTTCTCTTTTCCTTGATCGCTTTTTTAAACAGCCTGGCGGGGACTTTGTACAGAGCCAACACAAGCAAATTCACTATCCCACATGGACAACAACAGCACACCGCCACGCACTCCGCCGTCGTCCCCCCCGTCATCTCCGCAAAACGACTGCTTCTGGTGGGCGCCGCCCTCGACGGTCGTAGCAAAGACTGTATCCGGTTAACCGACGGTGATCGGATCACTATTTGACGAGACATGGATCAAAGTATACAATAAAAAAAAACTCGAAATTCGATTCCTTGACGAAGAAAGTGAACAAAGGGTGGAGTGGTTTTGAAAGGATTTGGGAATCTAGAGGGTTCTTATTTGTAAGGATTTGGAAGTGGGAGAGGGGGGTTTTCTTGGTGTGGTTGAGTTTTCAGAGTATTAAATAAGTGAAAGCGTTGGCTAGAGCTTGAAGATGATGGAAACAGAAATAAAATGTTAATTCAAATATTATTTTCAAATAAATGGGTGATTTATATGGTTTCTTACCCTCACATTGTACAAATTTAAACGTTGGAGAAGGGTATTTAGGTAAATTAATAGTTACGATTAGTTATTGATTTTTAAAATACAAGAATTTAATAATTATTATTTTATTGGCGTGATAAATATTTATAATATTTATATTAATGAGGTAATAGTTTAGTTTTAAATAAGAATTTACGTGTTTGCCCTCTTGTTTTTTATTTTGGATTTTAAAATTTTAAATATTTATTAATAAATTATTAAAATTAATTAGTTATAGAAGTAAGATTATTATTTAATCAGTGATATTAAAAAAAAGCATTATCTCATTTTTTGTTTAAATTTTAAAAACTAATTATTTCTCTTAAGATTAAATTTTAAAAAGTTACATCTTTACCCATATTAGGTTTTCAATTCTCCTTCGATCTTCTAATGATGTTTCTTCCTTTTTGATCTATCTCTCTTTTTCGATTTGTCTCTCCTTCTCAATCATCTCTTCTCAGCATTGTTGTTAGTCTTTCATAACATTTTTGTCTCTGATAAAGATGAGTCACTTATGTGACAAGTTAAAGCACCGAATCAGGTGTTAACATGTGTTTAATTTTTAATTTTTTTATAGTAAATATAAAATTCAAAAAAATACCCCTAATAAATTATAATATTAATAACAACGGTAGAATAATTTAGCCTAAAAATTAAGAAATCAAATCTCAATAAAATAAATTTATTTTTTGAGTACTTTTCACGTGAAAAAGAAAAAAAAATCTTATAAATGAGAGATTAATTTATTTATTAGTCAAATTAATACATTTAATATTTAAAAAATTGAAAATATCTTTGGGAACATATGTTTAATAACGAAGCAATTTTATTTTTGAAAAACCAAAAACATGTTTTGGAAACACAATTGCAATATTTCATATTATATTTTCTTATTTATAATTTTATATATAATTAATCAATAAATAGAAATACAACCCATAATTCAAAATTTTAATAATTAAATTTCTTAATAATTCTTGATAATCATGAAAATAAAGGGTACGAATTCATATAAACCTAATTAATTAATATATATTTCTTTTTTTCAATTATTTAATTATTATTAGTTGAAATTAATATTCACCAAAGATTATATCCGCGACGCGTGTTGGATGTGCCGGACAATCGAGCCAACTCTACATCCTTCTATAGACACATTAGATTTTTGAAATTAGTTCACTAAAGATTGTATCCAGAAGATTCAGGAAGCGAGAACATGGGGCCTATCTGACGTGTAACTTTCAACGCGTCCACATTGATTGAAACGTCGCTTTACGCGCTCTCGTCGCGTGTCCAGTTAACTTGAACTGCTGCATGAGTAATAATCCTATGTGACGCACAAGTGTATTTAAGTTAGTAGAACCAATAATTTTTTAACAGTAAGCACGTGTCAAGTTTTAGGCTTTACGTATTAGACTTACAAACATTTTATTATAAATAAAACGTAAGAATGGCATGGATAAAAATCATTAAAATTTATTCATTTTTATATTTTAATAAATGAAAAATTATTAAATATTCCTTATATTACTAGAAGAAATTAAAAACTAGATTAAAAAAAGAGTCTCTTAAAATGGCTGTTAAGTTTGACGTTAACAATTCTCAAGAACAAACAATTTTTAACCATTAAAATAGGCCAAAGGAATTATTTCCACCCAAATATTAGTGTTTTTCTAAATTCTTATCAATTAATTTTAAAAATCTCAAACACCTACCCATCTATTAATTTTTATAGTTAGTGTCAAGGGTAAAATTATTATTTAGTAAAAATATCTTAAAAAACTAAAAATTTATTGTATTTTCACTATATCTAACAATTTTGCTCCACCTAAGGTTTGAAAAATAATTATTTTCCCTCTATGGTTTTGATCTCCTCTCTCTGGTGATAATCCTATCTTCAACTGTCTATATTCTCCCCTCTAATTGGTTTATCTCTCTTTCGGTCTTTCCATCATCCTCCCTTAGACAACGAGTTGTCTTCATCGATTTTCTCTTTGTTTAAGACAAAGACGGTAGGAAGACTACCTGGAGAGATTGGGAGGAAAAGAGAAGCTAAGAGGAAGAGAAAAAGTTGACAACTAGAGAAGGGATTGTCATTGAAGAGAGGAGTTTGAAACTATAAGGAGAAAATTGTGATTTTTTAAACTTTAGGTGAGGATGAAAATAGGTAGATTTTTAAACTTATGGGGGAAATAATTAGTTTTTAAACTTAATAGAAAAATAGTTAGATTTTTAAATTTATAAGGGAAATATAATAAATTTTTAATTTTTTAAATATTTTTATTAAATAATAATTTTATCCTTAATAATAATTAATGGATGAATGGATGATTGAGATTTTGAAAATTAATAGGTAAAAAATTAAAAAAACACTAATATTTGGATGGCAAAATTTAAATGGTTTTCTTATAAAAAAAAAAAAAAAAGCAAGAAAATTTATTATATACCCATAGACTGAGCAAGGCGAAAAGATGTTGATCTATGAAGAAAAAGAGATGGCATAATATGGACGGTTGATAAAAAGGGAGTTGTAATTAAAACGTTATGGTGGTAGTAGCAGAGGATTAATAATCCATTGTCAGCTTTTTGTCAAGTGGCACACCATGCCTAGAGAGAAGCGACGCAAACTTGTCACGTATAAAGGTATAATAAAATTGTATATATAAATAATATTTATAATTTTGTATGTAAATAATAATATATTATTATTTAATTTAATATTATTTTATATTTAATTTAAAATTATTTAATTATATAATAATATTTAATTATTTATATATATATATATTATATTATTTATTATATATATATATATATATATATATATATATATATATATATAATTTGGTACAATTTTTCCCAAGTAAATTAAGATTATATCATCACGTGAATATTGACAGTCAAAATCATACCACCATGGTAATTCTCGCCTTCACTTTTCCATTTTACAATTTGTCCATTTATGGTGAATTTTTAATTAATTTGAGCCAAAACAAAGGGTAATTAATTAAATAATCTTATTGGTAAGGTCTAAACGAATTTCGCCAACACTCAAAAGTTTATGTAGACATGATCGTTATAATAAGGTTCGACTTTATTGCATTATATAAGTAAAATTAGATTTCAATTGAATTTAAATTTATTTAAACTCAAGGTCGACTCAATTTATATTAAACTAAACTTAAGTTTAAATTTAAACTCATTTTAAAAATGTTCAAATTCTACTCGTTTCAAATGAGTTGAACTCGAGTTCGATTAGAGTTTAAACTCAAATCAAGTTTTAAGTTTGATTTGATACTAAAACGATATTGTTTTAATGTATTTTAGTTGAAACGTTATTTTATATCAAATTTTTTAAGTTCACGAGCTTGAAGAGTTAAACACTTTAAAAATTCAACTTTGAAAATATTAAATTCTTAAGCTCAAGATTGAGGTTGAGCTTGTTTAAGCTAAGTTTGTTTTGAGTTCATTTGAATTGAGTTTAAACTCGATCTTAAACAAATTCAATTATAATTCAACTATAAACTTTGTCATATTGTGGGTCAACATGACTTATAAGGTCCACCATTACCCAAAACAACCTATTTGCATTTTCCAAGGGGAAAGGACTATTTTTCACTCAAATTTTAGTTTAATCTCAAAATCATATTCACAACAAATGAAAAATCAAAACACTCATCCATGAACTAACTGTCATCTAAATTTTTAATTAAATGTAGGGGTAAAATTATTAATTTACTCATAAACCATAAATCTTTGAAATTTATATAATTTTCCCTTAAAGATTTTAAAAATTAACACTTCAACTCATTCTCAAAGTTTGAAAAATTTAGAGTTCACCCCTAGAGTTTGTTTCCTTCTCTAGCCACCTTTATTTCGATCGATGGTTGACTTTTTTTACCCATCTTTCAAATCCAACAATGAAGGACGACCCTTTATCAACCAAATCTGGAGGATGCGACGAAGGAAGAATGAAGTGTTATCTTTTGTCTCTTTTTACCAATCTGGACGATGTTTCATCATCCAAATATAAACAACGAAGGGTCGTCCTTGACCTTTGCTTTTTTCCGATTGTTAACCAGTTCCCTAAGCCACCAGAGATGAAACCTGAAAAGGGAGGAAAAAGTGAATTTTAAAAGGTTTAATCATGTGGGTAAATGTGAGTTTTTTAAACAAGGGGAAGCAATGATATAAATTTTTTAGGTTTTAGAGTTTATGAGTAAAATAATGATTTTATCTCTACCTCTAACTAAAAAATTTGGATGGTAGTTAATTTATAAATAGATATTTAAGTTTTTCATTTGTTATAGATGTGCTTTTATTCCAAGCATAGAGCACAACCCAGTCCACGGATATGTATACAAGTTCGAATTTCTATAGGTGGGGCTTAGAAAGAGAAAACCTAGCCTAACATTTTATCTTCCTAACTTCAATTCAAAATGACTTACTTGAACGACATGTTTTTGACTTAAAATCTTTGAGAGATTGAGTGTTCTTATCTTTGAACAAGCATTTCATTCTCAAACTAAGATTTTCTTCAAATTTGGATATAAGTTGAAATGAGTTTGCAAACGGTCTTGTTCTTGGCTTCCAATTGTATGGAACATGTGTTCTCCATCTTAAATGGGCATTCCGACCTTTCAACTTTGACTTTTCTCTATTTTCAGATAAAATCATGAACGACTATAAGAAAGAGATATTTTCCTTTGAACGAGCAATCTATACACTGAAATAGATGTATTTACTACTTTCAAAAACCTCATTAGGCGTAACTTCATAAACCAAATTTAATGGAAGATAATGTTATTATATGGAAATATGAAAAATATCATACCATTCTTAAATATGGAATTTTTTTAATGATATGAGCAAATGAAATTATGGGTGGTTGTAAAGAATCACATTTATTTCCATAGCAATCATGGTGCTTTTTCATTCACATGTGAATCACAAATGAATGAACCTTAAAAGTTACATCACATTATTCATGAGAGGTTTTCAAACTA
This sequence comes from Mangifera indica, assembly GCF_011075055.1. NCBI lineage: Eukaryota > Viridiplantae > Streptophyta > Magnoliopsida > Sapindales > Anacardiaceae > Mangifera > Mangifera indica. The sequence goes on from NC_058146.1 coordinate 6,939,809, forward strand.
AATAATGGCCCTTAGAATTGTGTGGTGATGTCTATTTGAGTGGGTACATTTGTCATCATATGGTAATGAAAAAAATATTAAAATTTATTATTATTATTATTTTTTAGAACCATATTAGTTGAAGAGGTTAATACAAACGGATATATATTTAATATGTGTCATCAAATAATTGAGTGATTTTGAATTAAAAATAAAGTAATACATAATTGTATAATGACATAATATGTATATACTTATTTGTATACTAAAAAATAAGTATACGTAATATTATTCTTTTTCATTTTTCTGTAAACAAAAATATGTAATTTATTTAGTGTTACAAGTCGAGGGTGTGTTTTCAACTTAAAAAAGAAAAATTAACACTTTGAGGAATTTTTGTTTCCATAAATGATTTAAATATATATAGAACGGATAAAAATCTTTGTGTAGTCTCTAATTCTTGATTGTTTTTAACTTATTTAAACAATGAATGGAAAGTGAAACATTGTTAAGTCATCGTTGCTTGCACGTCTTTTATAAGGGAAGATTTATAACACAAGCTTATTGAATTTGAGATTGTGTGACACAAGGCATTCACCAATCAATAAAACTATGTGTACCCATTTTGGGTACACAAATATATACACATTCATATGTGTCATCATATGATTGGATGATTTTGAATTAAGAATAAAACAATAACCAATCATATGATGACATATATGAGTGTGTATATATTTGTGTACCCAAAATAGGTACACATAGTATTGCTCTTCACCAATAGGTTATGTAGGAGTCTTCTCAAGGCAAGCATTTCCAAATCATTGGTGACCTTTTGCCAAATTTATTTGGCCAACAAGATATATTATAGAACATCAAGACAATTCCCACCACAATTATCTCAATTTTAGTTCCAAAATTGCACAAGATTCATCAGATTCATTGCATTGAAAAAGAGAACCAAATTGATTTCATATTAAACGAACCAAATCTATGGTGGCAATTGAGCCATTTGGAGCCTAACTTTTTGATTTTTGTTTGGACCATTTTGACCATATCCACTGCCTAATTTCTCAAAATTTGTAGGTTACACTTAGTTATCAATCAAATTTTGAGAAATTAAGTTTTGGGTATGGATCAAAATAGATATATGATATATATCATATAATATGATATTATATATAAGAAAATGATAAATATTTTAATATGTATCAAATTAATATGATATAGAAGACGTATTATATAATATGATATATATTTTATGATATGATACATATTATTAATACGGATCGATATATTTTTATAGAAAAATAATATGTAGTATAAATTTATAAGAGAAAATTTAAATTTTTAGATGTATTGTAATATTTCTAAAATAATGATATATCAATTAAAATTTTTTATTATTTTATTAATATTTTATTATTTATATATTCTACACTATAATTCAATATACAAAACAAAAAATTAACAGACCACAGACTGACGGTCTCAATTAACCGCTTGAAACAAGTGGAATAATGAATCTAGTTTTGATGGTTCAACTAAGAAACCAAGGAATTATTCCATGGAAATGCAAAAATTCAACTTCAGTAGAGGAGTGAACTTGTGAATCTTGATGAGGATAGAATTGAGTCAATAAATTAAGCCTGACAGACATATTCAATTTCTTATTTTTTTTAAATTCATATTTCAATTATTATTCGGGTTTTTGTATCTTAATTATGTAATTATCTGTTTTTTTCAGAATTAATTTGCCAAAAATACAATTGAGATATTTTAAAAAATTATGAAATTCAAATAACAAATTATGAAAATTATTGAAAGTAACTAAAATTTTTCTTTTTTGAAATTCAAAAGATAATATTTTTAATTACATATTTAATTATACAGTTGTGTTTATTTTTAACAAATAGCTCTATTTACAAAAAAATAAAAATAACAAAAAAAAAAAAAAACTGAAAATTTTTTCAAGATTACATGATGGAGTACTTCTGGGCCTGAAGGGCTCTGTATTGAAGAATTCCTTTATACAAAATGAGCCTATTCAAAGGCATTGAATCGTCAAGATGATGATTCATCATCATTTGGTGACATTTGACGCTTCTCTTCCGATACTCTTTGTTGTTGGACGATGGCTCCATTACGTCTTCTGCGAATCGAACCTTTTTCTTGCTGTTGAACTTCTCAGATCCTGTTTCAAACAGAGAAAATGATGAGTTCAGAAGAAAGAAAGTTAAAAAGGTAAATGATAGTTATGAACGAACGAACGTAACCGGAGATTTCGAATTCAATCTTCTTCATGAAGTCGGAGAGCAGGCGTTTGTTGACTTGATTGGCGAGAAGAACGACGCTGCCGGAGACGGCGAAGACCGCCATGAACCCTAATCCGATTGATGTCTGCATATTTTCTTCTTTTCCTTTTTAATAATTTTATTACAGTAACAATTATCTTTTGAATAGTAATCAATTAAGAAAAACATTGAATTTATCGAACGAAACATGGAATAATCCGAAGGGAGAAACGGTTGAACTTGAATCGGATGGAGAGAAAACAAACATTTCTTGATGAACTGAAGCAAAAAGAAAATCAAAATAAAATAGAAAGAATTTCGAGTATTTGGGATGAATTATTTGATATTTATATATATATATAGGGCAAAGAAATTACTAAAAGATTCTAATTAAGAGATTCATTACCACACCCCACCGCAAAATTGACATTGACCTTTTTGAGTTTGAGGCCAAGCTCAAATTTAATTATTTTTAGGCCAAATTATTCTATATTTAATTGTATTTAAATATTTAAATTGGTTATAACAAATTTCTTCTAATTGAAGGGTTAGAATTATTGTCTGTTACTCAAGTAAATGTGTTAAATAATAATAATAATAATTAATAATAATTTAGAATCACATCAGATATCTAGAAGCTATTTGATTCAACTGACATCGCATCGTGGCCTGCACATGGTTTTGTCATTACATTGACACGTGTCCAGTTCTCTTTTAGTTTTTGAGTTAAATTATTTGATTTGGAAATTTATTTTATTTTAAATGGTAGAAATTCAATTTCTCTTGGCTAATATTTGAATTTCTTTTGTTTGGTATTTGCATTAAACGCCGTCTTTTATCTTTTCAGAGAATTCGATACTGAATAGGTTGGTTATACGTACTTCTAAGGAAAGAAAACACCCAAATGTTTTATATATAAAAATGGGAGAATGATTATTTCTATTAGAAAAATGTAATATATATTATATTATATTATATATTTATTATATTATATTAATTTGATATATCTTATGATACATATTATTTTTACTTATAATATATTATATCGTATAATATATATCATATATCATAAGATACTAATAATTATTATGTTAATAATCAAGTTTTCATATTTCAAAATTAAAAAAAATTACATTTTCCAATCTTTCTGTCACTAAATCAAATATTAATTTTCACAGTCAAATAATATTTTTATTGGTTTATAAAGGCCAAAGGACAATTTCGCACTCAAATTTTAATGCAAATAGAAATACATATTTATAGAGTTTTAAAAACTCAAATATCTATCAATGAGCAAATTTTTATTAAAATTTGTTGTTATGATTAAAGATAAAATCATTATTTTAATAATAATATTAAAAAATATATAATTGTATCTCATTTTTTTAAAGATTTTATAAATTAACAACTTGATATTTGCCTAAACATTTTCGGTTATGAAAAGTGTCTATTTTCCCCCACCCTTGTTTTTATTTCTCCCCTCTCTAACCACTACCCATCTCCCACGACACCTCATTTTTTCTTGTTTGGCCAACTGTCTCTCACCATCAAAATAGTTGATTAACGCATAAAATGTGATGAAGAGACATGAGCAGAGATCTCTTCGTTGAGATTAAGAGATTCAAAGATCTCTAGAACATCGCATGATGAACCCGACATAGGAGAAGTTGAGTCTAATTATTGTTGGAGGGTAGCTTGAGCACTAGAGAGAAGCAAAGACCGACATTGGCTCGATCGACGGAGGGATAGATCGTTGAATTTTTTAGTAATCTAAAGTTGAAGAGTAAGGGTTAAATTGAAGTTTTCAAAAGTTTAAGGGGTGGCTGAAATGAGAAAAAGACAGAAACCTTAGTTTCCCGGGGGAATGTGATTTTTTTAAAATTAGAAAACTTTAGATAAATGTGAAGTTATTAATTTTTAAAACCTTAGGGGAAAATATAATGAATTATATATAATATTTTAATATTATTGTTAAAATAATGATTTTATCATTCACCATAGCTGAAAATTTTTAACAGAAATTGACTCATGAGTAGATATTTGAGTTTTTGAAATCTTGCATATATATATTTGTCTTTACATTAAAACTTGGGTAAAAAATAATCTTTGACTGTTTATAAAATATATAAATATTATAAGATTAATGGTGTAAATTTATTGAAATTACATCACATTAGTACGATTTCGATTAGAGTAGCACTATTCTAGTGTGATTTCAATTAGAATCACATATTCCCGTTAAATCACACTATTCCATTACAATTTTGACAAGAATCGTATTATTTCAATGTGATTCGCATTAATATCGTATTAATCCAATGTGATTTCAGTTGTTGTCAATGATATTTTGTTGTTGATATTGTTTTAGGTTTAATTTAATTTTTTTTATAACTTAAGGGTAAAAAAAAAAGTAATAAAATTGCAAGGTAAAATGTTATTTATCTTTAAATAATATTAAAATTATGAAAAATATTTTTGGCTTTTAGTTTATTTATGCTAAAAATTAACTGATATCACTTATCTTCATGTTTAATAGAAGGTGGGAAAATGTTATTTTTCATTTTAAGGTTCGGAACTTGTCATTTTAATATTATTTGAGTTCGAAATAATTCTTTCTATATCAAATGTACTAAAATTTTTTTATTTTATCAGTCATTTTTATCAAAATATTTATTAAGGAACAAACTATAAAATAAATAAAATGAAAGAAGAAAAATATAATGACATAAAACACATACTTAAGTTGCAAATAATGAAATTTTATTAAATTTAACAATTCAATAATTAAAAAAATTATTTCTTCTATCTTTTTTATATTATCATTTAAATAATTTATAAATATAATTTTAATTAATAATAGGGTTATTTAGATAAACTATTTTAAACATATTATTATAATTAAAACTATTATAAATTTTTAATCTAATAATTCAAAATGTATCATAATTAATTATTTAATTAAGTTGCAAACTCTACAATCTACATAGAGATGATTTGTCTAATTAAAAAAATTTCATTGAAATTGCATATGACTCAAGCCCAACCCAAGAAGTTCATCATGTTTAGGTGAATCTAAAGGAAATACAATATGAAGAAATAAATATTAGTAAATTAAGATTACAAATTACAGGAGATTTGACCCATGGCGGATAGTCAATGCACTAGTTCAAAGGCGAGCTAATTTGACCCATCCGCAGGATTTGACCGAGTTCAAAGGGCAATTAATGCTGGCCTACAGGATTTGACCCATTTGCAGTCTGCCATCTTTAATGCATTAATTGCTTCACATCAACGGTTGGAATTATTTTGATGAAAATCAACGGCTCAGGATAACGTTTGAGTGTTTTAGCCAATAAAGTTGTAACAGCATCTGGAGGTTTCTTTTGTCATTTAACGCTGAAATTTGAAAAGGGTGGACGAATAAACAATTATTTATTCGTTTGATGACGAATGATAAAACGCCACGTGTTCTGGATTTTATATGAAAATTGAAAATAGCAAGAGGAAGCCATTTGGCACTTTCATTTTCCTTTCCATTGGCTTGTGATGTCGTTTTGCTCTGAAACTTTTCATTCGTAAAAGTTGTGAAACAATCGGTGAGCAGAGCTGTTTATGAAGATGGTTAAAATGGCAACAATATCTCCAATAATGCAGAAAAACTTTCCAGTGTGATTCGTTCGTAGTTTGTTTTGATGTATATCATTCTGTTCATTTAAAAGAAAAAATTTGTTCTTTACACGAAAGTGTTGTTACTTATTCTTAGTGCTGCTAAAAGTTTGGGTATGTTAGGGTTTTGACATTTCTACATCCATCAATCTGGTTTATGTATGTATTATTATTGTGTTCATTTAAATAAAAAAAAATTCGTTCGTTCGTTAGGCGTTTTGTATACCGTACATGATATGAAACTGTTGTTATTCCTTATTTATTCGACTGTTGTTAAAAAAATTTTTTGAACTGAAATTACATAATACATAAGATTGAAGAAAGATAGAAAAAAAGAATACCCTCCTGAGAAGATTTGATCAAATTGAGCTCAAACAGAAGACTGGATGAAGAAAGAGATAGAGAAGCTTGAAGCAAGCACATGAGAATGAGAGAAACATCACTCCATACACAATTCTTAGACCCATTTTGAATTTGATTAGCAAGAGAGAGAGAGAGAGCCAGAGGGATTCAAAAACAAGATCTAAGATGGGGAATGGATGGAGTCAGTTTTTCGTTGGTGATTAAAAGTTGAAAAGCGAATATACTGGATGAGGTGGTGACTTTGGGAATTTTTTCGAATTGTTTATTTGAGTTTCACACGCGTAAATGTGGGGTGAGTTTGGGTTAACACGTGGGAGGCTTTAGAGGAATGCCATGTCGGCCGATTTGATTGACTGCACGTGTTTGACATGGGATTGACACCTTTCTTTGGAAGGAAGAGCTTTTAATCATTTATCATAAATAATGTAAGAAAAATATATTTTAAATTAATGTTAAAAAAAAATTTAATCATAAAATGTATATTAATTTATATATATATATAAATATGTATATATAATATTATTTATTAAAAATATATCTTTAAAATGAAATTATATAATTCATATTTTACTTTTTGTTTCTTAATTATATTATTTTTCATGTAAACTATTTTTATGATTAGAAATAGGCCAACGGATTATTTCTTATCCAAAGTTTCATGAAACGGAATACATTCTTATGGAGATCAATAATTCAAATATCTATTCAAAGTTTACTTTATTATTGGAGGCGATGGTGATTGACTGGTTTTATTTTAGGTTTAGGTTTTTACAGTGAAAAAGAGAAGTTAGAGAAAACTTTGAAAATTTTGAGTAATTTAATTTTGATATGTAGTATAAGCAAAGCCAAATACGACTGTTGAATTAATAAAGAATATATTAGTTTTATAAGGGCAAGTGAACAGTGCAAGTCGAGCATAGCTAATGTTCGGGATCAAATTCAGGTTTGTTTTTATCTATACTCCCAAACTCGTACTTGGGTTCAGGTTCGTTACTATAGGGTCATGTTTGGGCTTGTTCGAACAAACTCTTTTTGAATATAACCTTAATTTTCATACACCTATGAATTTTCAATTAGGAGTAAGAGGTAAAATTGTTATTTTATTAATAATATTAAGATAAATAAAATATATCTCGTTCCCCCTAACCCCCCACCCAAATTATTTGGAAATCTAATAATTTTTCCTTAGGATTAAGTTTTGAAAAATTTACTTTTCCCTCTAAAGTTTCAATTTTTCAACAAAACTTCTTCCTCTCTGATAACTAGCACTGTCTGACCATCTCCCTCCCTTATTTCGACCTCAATTTTGTTGGAGAAGACAAGTCGTTGTTTGGATTAAGACGAATCATCTTCATTTAGATGAATTGATGAGGCCGTCAATTTGGCTTTGTTAGTTGGAATCAATGGCTATGTCAGGAACCGTTGGTTAGGAGAAGACCAGAAGGTGATGAAAACATAACGAGTTGTAGCTGATTTGACAGAATGCAATGGTTGTCAATTCGTCCTTGATGCATCTTCGATTGGTTGTTGGTTGGAGCTTCTTCACATGTCATCAGAATCGTTGGTGGTGGCAGAGGGAGAAGGGAGGATAGAGATGGCGGTTGTCATTGGAGATGTCATCGGAGAAAAGAAAACCTAAAGATTTCAAGGTCGAAAAGTTACTTTTCAAAGCTGAGACTTAGGGTGAAATGTTTATTTTTAAAACCTAAAGAGAAAATGAGATTAATTTTTATATATTTTAATATTATTATTAAAAAACGGTTTTACATTTATATTTAATAATAATTTTAATAAAAACTTAGGAAAAAAGATGAGTATTTAAATTTTTAAATTTTCACAAATATATTTTTATCTTTTCACCAACCCGGGGAAATGGTCCTTTGGCCTTAGAAATATTAGTAAACATTTCTTTGAACTCACAGTTCTTGTGTTTAGTTAATCACTCTCACTTCGTTTTGGTTTGGACTTATCACTTTTAGGGCTGGACTCGAGCCGAGCCAGCTCGAGCTCGAGCTCGGCTCGGCTCGGTTCGAGCACGAAACGAGTCGGGCTCTGCTCGACTTGATCGAGCTCGAGCCAAGCTCGAACTGGCTCAGTAGATTTTTTTTAAAATTTTTTATACAAAACGACGTCGTTTTGATCCTATATACAAAACGATGCCGTTTTAAAATGAAAAACGAGCCGAGCCGTAAACGAGCCAAGCCAAACTCGAGTCGAGCCGAGCTCGAACCGAACTCGAGCCGGCCATAAAAAAACCGAAGCTGGCTGCTAGCCGAGCTCGGCTCGGCTCGAATCCAGCCCTAATCACTTTCATTTCCATACAAACAGCTCTGCAGCACCCAAGTTTAAAAAAAAAGGAAAATCTTTATTTTGCTTCCGCCATTTGAGGGTGGAAGTGGACAGCTCTGGTTAGGAGAAGAATAATACAAATCCCAACTAAACCGAGGCATGTTACGTTCACCTAAATGGAAAATGACTAGTCCCTAATGTTTTATATTATTCTTAATCTTATAGAATTATTATTAATGTTTTTGTTTGTATCTATAACATTTTGATCCTTTGTTATTGAAAAAAACTCAATGGTTTGATTTGAACCGAATTGAGGGGAGTCAAACTTGAGATTGAGCTCGCTCTGTTTTTATCAAAGTTGTCAAAGCACGACCTACTTGAGGGGAGTTAAAATCAAATTCGATTTGGTTATAATGTAGTCGAGCAAAACAAAAATCACCGTTTTGATGTGTATTGATTAAAATAATATTGTTTTAGTCAATTTATATTGAATTTTTTTAGACTATGAACTTAGTGAGTCAAATATCCCTCAAACTTGAATTCAAGCTTAAAAATATTTAAAATTTTGACTAAAGTTGAAATCAAATTAATTTAGAGAAAAAAACTATTTCCCATCCAAATTTTAAACAACTCTCACACCTACACGCACAGGAGATGAAAAACCCCTTTTTCCACTCATAACGAATTTCTGTTAAAGGGAGGGGTAAAATAGTTATTTTACTATTTCTATTAAAAAGTTATAAAATTTATTACTCTCGCCCCCCAGGTTTTAGAAACTAACATTTCACTTTTACCTAAAGTTTTTAAACTTTGAAAAGTAACATATTCACCCCCAAACCTAGGGTTTCCATATTTTTTTAAAACTCAATCGCCCCCATAACTTTCAAAAATAGCAGTTTCACCCTCATTCTTCAACTTCATCTTCCAACGTTGTCTTCGACCTCCTCCTTCTTTGGTGTGACGATGGTGGTGTGATGAAGAAATCTTCATCTCCTCATCGCATGGTATAACGAAGAGACGAAGATCTTTTCCTCACATGATGCAACAAAGAGACAGAGATCTCTTCGTCGCACCACCTAGACAGCGAAGGATGTCGCTTCGTTGTTCATCTTGTTGTCCAAACGCGACGATGAAGCGTCATCTTTCATCTATTCTTACAGATCTGGATGACGCTTTGTCATCCAAATCTGGATGACGAAGGGTCGTTTTTTGTCATCCTTTGTAGTCGGAGATGAGAGATCAATAGAATACGTCGGACGTTAATGGTGGTCAGAGAAGGAAGCAAACTCTAAAGGTAAAATCTAAATTTTTTAAACTTTGAGGATGAATTAAGGTATTAGTTTTTTAAACCTAGAGAGGGAATGATAAATTTTAAAGTTTTAAAGTTTATAAGTAAAATGATGATTTTATCCCTGTCTCTAATTAAAATTTTGGACGACAGTTTGATCATAAGTGAGAAAAGGAGTTTTTCATCTTTCGTAGGTGTAGGTTTAAGAATGCTCTAAAATTTGGGTGGGAAATGTGCTTTTCCCATTAATTTAAGACAAATTTATTTTATACTTAATTAAACTGAGCTCAAATATGCTAAGCTTAAATCTAACCCTTCCAAGACTTTGACCAAATATTAGGGATTAAATTAAATGATCCCCCCGTTTAGATAAAAAACTGTTTTACATCATCTCCTTCCACTTCCTATTTAATTTTGTCTTTGTCTCATCTCTTTAACTTCCCAAGAATCATAGCTTCGAATCACAACCTACTCCCTCACTGTTTACATGTCCGATACCAAAGATAATCCAATAGCTCACTTGTCTCATCTCTTAACTTTCCATGGCCGACTAAACCTTCAATTTTCTACTTCTCAACCACAATTATCAAGTTTTCAATTCACAAAACACTGTAAAATTTAGTGCTTTGAGTCAGAAAGTTCACAAAATTCAGTCTTTTCACACTCAAAGAACCTTCAACATGTTTAGCAGCCACATAACCAGAAGCCAAAACCACAATTTCTTCTCTTTTGAACATGGTAAAGCTTTAGCTTTCAGTGATTGCAAGCACAGTAACTTGAAGCTAGGTTATATTAATGCTGCACAGGGGGCAAAATTCAGACTCAGAAAGGAAAAATACAATTGTTTATCTGGGGATATGTTACATATATCAACTTTCGATAGTTATGGGAAACAAAAGAGGAATAGGGACTTTGTTTTGATGGCGAAATCAGCTTTGAATGTAGAGAATATGGAGTTGGAGGGAAATGAGGTAGTAAGTAGGGAAACAAATAAGTATGATGCAATTGTTATAGGGTCAGGAATTGGAGGCTTGGTTGCAGCCACGCAGCTGGCAGTTAAAGGAGCTAGGGTTTTGGTGTTGGAGAAGTATGTGATTCCTGGTGGAAGTTCGGGTTATTACCAGAGAGATGGGTATACTTTTGATGTTGGATCTTCTGTGATGTTTGGTTTCAGTGATAAGGTAAGTGTTTTGCTTATCATTTGAGTCCATCTGTTGTTGTTTATGTTGCATATTGTTTGAAGTATTTTGGAGGTAAGGTTTGAAATGATTTAATTTGGTGAAGAGTTGTGATATGTGTGAATTTGATGAGCCTCAATGGAGTTGATTGCTTAAATGATTATATTATTAATATGGTAGGTTAATTACTGATGAATTATCTTTGACTTGTTAATTATGAAGCAATTATCATGTAAAATATATTACTCCCGTTTCAAAGTCAAGGTTGTCTTTGTTGCTTTGTTTTTCTGGTAAAGTCTAAAATTGATGGATGCTTCATATGCATTGTCTTTTTAAGTATTCATTGTAGTTCAAGAAGGATTTGATGTTTAGATGGAAAAATGGCTCTTGATCCTTAATATTTAGGCTGTAACTTCTGCTCAAGTAGTTCAATTTTCCTGGTTATTTAAATATTGATCCAAGGTTGCTAATGTATTAATGCCCCTCTAGCTTTTGCATAGTACAGCTGATCATCAATTCTACATGCTTCTTGACTGCTGAAATCTCCGTGACAACCTATATATATATATATATATATGTATCGATGCCTGAAGTATAGTACTCCCCTTTCAAAATTAAAATTTTCTTTGTTGGTTGGTTTGTACTGGTGAAGTCTCTAAAATTGATCGATGCCTCAAATATGGTCAGGGCAACCTAAATTTGATAACCCAAGCTCTAGCTGCGGTTGGCTGTGAGATGGAGGTTATACCTGATCCAACTACAGTCCATTTCCATCTACCCAATGAGCTTTCTGTACGAGTGCATAGGGAATACAGTGATTTTATTGCAGAGCTCACCAGTAAATTTCCTCATGAAAAGGAAGGAATTCTCTCATTCTATGGAGAATGTTGGAAGGTCTGTTCTCATTGAGTTGACTGTGAGATCCTACTAGGGTTTTAATTTATTTCATAACTTACATTTAAGAACTTTTCTACTTACTGGACAGATCTTCAATGCCTTGAATTCATTGGAACTAAAGTCACTTGAAGAGCCAATCTACCTTTTTGGGCAGTTCTTTCAAAAGCCTCTCGAATGCTTGACATTAGGTAATGATATTTCTTTTGAAAAACATGAAGCTTATGTGAAGTGTTGGTCCTTTCTCCTAATTAGTCATGAAGGTAGAGTTAGATCCTGATAGGACCCTGTGTGCAAGGTATGAAACTGGATCGTACATTGGAAAGTATGAACTTCTAATGTGAGATTTATATGGCTTGAGACTTTTTAATCTTAATAGTTAGTTTTTAAATGTAGTTCTCCAAAGTTATATCATTTGGTATTAAAATTATCACTATGTCTTCTAGTTGTAATTGTGCAGTGTGGGTGGTAATGCTATTATTATAGTATTTGTTTGGGGCAAGTAGGGAGTCAGTGCATAGCTAGCCCATATGGGTATATTAGGATCCCATTTGCAAGGTATGAGACTTGAATCCTCACATTAGAAAGTATAAGTATCTAGTGTGAGATTTATACGGTTTTGAGCTCTTTAATTTCAATAGTTAGCTTTTAAGATGTGGTTCTCCCAAGGTTTATATAAAATATGGTTTGAAATTATATTTTCATATTGTATCTTGGATACTTTTAATAGTTTAATAGTTTGCTCTATGGGAATTTTATTTCTGTTTGTATTTTAATTTTGCAATGGGTGGAAATATTGATGGAAAGAAAAGGAGGACTCCTAAACTACACTAAATTTGTACTTTCAGAAATCAAAATGTATTTAAAAGAAAGAAAATGAAATCGTGCAATTTTTTCACGTCCTTCCTAGTTGAGGATGTGAAAAAGATTGCTAAAAATATATTTTAGTCCCATCTTATAAAGTTAGTTTGGATTTTGGTTTCTGAAGGATTTAGTTCATTTATGTGATAGCACGATAGCATAGCTGGTTGATGATGGAGCAACTTATGTGGGAAAAGGTACATGTTACAAATGACTGTGATGATTATTTTATTTAGATTTTGATCATGAAACTTAACCAGGGAAAGTGATGGCATCTATTTCCAGTTTATTTTGATGTGATTCATGCTGGTTGATCAACTGTTCTATACCATGTTGAATTATGTCTCGCTTGCTCATCTATCTTCTTGACCATTGTTATCCTTTTAAGTCACCTATATTGATCAGTACTCAAGGATTTCCTGGTCTTGGACCAATATGACCCGGTGTTGCTGTTGTCCACAGCCTATTATTTGCCCCAAAATGCTGGACATATAGCTCGGAAGTACATAAAAGATCCCCAGCTGTTGTCATTCATTGATGCAGAGGTGTGACAAAGTCATTCCCATGAACATATTAAACATTCTTCAAATTTTATAGTGTTCAGGATCTACATAAGGCCTATCCACAATCTCAGAGGTAATTTTCCTTGTGGTTTTTTGCAGTGTTTTATAGTGAGCACAGTAAATGCTTTGCAGACACCAATGATCAATGCTAGCATGGTAAGCATTTCTTCAATTTTTAAGCTTTTTTGTGCTTATTGATATTTTGTTTTTTCACATATATTTGCACCAGGTTCTTTGTGACAGGCATTTTGGAGGGATTAACTACCCTGTTGGTGGTGTTGGTGGAATTGCAAAGTCCTTGGCAAATGGCCTGGTTGATCAGGGCAGTGAAATACTCTACAAGGCACATGTAACAGGCATTGTACTTGAGGATGGAAAGGCTGTAAGTTAGACCATCCTCTTGGATTTGTCATTCATATAATTTGTATTCTCATTTACTAATAATGATTATCTCTTATCGAATGTTAGATTTTGCTTTGTAGGTAGGGGTGAGGCTATCAGATGGAAGGGAGTTTTTTGCCAAAACAATAATCTCCAATGCTACTAGATGGGATACATTTGGTAGGACTCAGCTAATTGCTTATTACTCTAGTAGAGGCTGTAATATTCTGTTCTTTCCATTATTAAAAACTTTAATTTTATGGTCTGTTAGGGAAGCTATTGAAAGGAGAAAAACTTCCGAAGGAAGAAGAAAATTTTCAAAAAGTTTATGTCAAGGCTCCTTCTTTTCTTTCCATTCACATGGGTGTTAAAGCTGAGGTTCTGCCACCCGATACAGATTGTCATCATTTTGTGCTTGAGGTACTGATTGATTTCAATTAGTTTTATTTACTTGGCAGCTTGAGGGTATCTAATCAGGAAAAATTCATATGAAAAGAACTTTATTTTCTTCCCTTGATTCTTAGGATTGCTGGACAAGATTAGAGGAACCTTATGGAAGTATATTTTTAAGCATACCAACTGTTCTTGATTCATCACTTGCTCCTGAGGGGCGCCATATCCTTCACATATTTACAACTTCTTCCATAGAAGATTGGCAGGTAAGCTCAGTGCTGCAAGTAAAATTTCAAATTACACATGATAATCTCTGCATCATATTTGTATGTTCTATAAATTTAAATGAAAATTCTGAGGTGCATCTGATTGTACTAGGGAATGTCTCAAAAGGACTATGATGCAAAGAAGGAACTTGTGGCAGATGAAATAATTGGCAGATTGGAGAAAAAATTGTTTCCTGGGCTTAGGAAGTCCATTGTTTTTAAGGAGGTATAATTCACGCGCACATAATGGTCAGTAATAATAATGAATTGACCTTGCAGTTAAAGAGAATACAAAATTTCCATTCGATGCACGTAAATCTCCATTTAAGGATTATATGTTTTTCTCTCATTTTTAGTTTGTACAGCATATTGTATGTCAACTTCATTTTTCATCGTTGCAGGTTGGGACACCTAAAACACACAGGAGGTACCTGGCTCGAGATAAGGGTACCTATGGACCAATGCCTCGTGGAACTCCTAAGGGCTTATTAGGAATGCCATTTAATACAACTGTAAGTCAATAGAAATGTCTTTGGCAGTCCTTAAATATTTAAAACTTACTGAAAAGTCATGACCTAACAATAATGAAATTTGCAGGGTATAGACAATCTTTACTGTGTTGGAGATAGTTGCTTTCCAGGACAAGGCGTTATAGCTGTTGCTTTTTCAGGAGTAATGTGTGCTCACCGAGTCGCAGCAGATATTGGTAAGGAGCCTTCTTCTTTTAGTATTTTTAGTGCATCAATTTTGAATTTGTAATATAAGAAGTGGAATGTTAAGAATGGCATGTGTACTGTCTAAATGGATACTGTTAATCTATCTGTTCATGTCTTCGGATAATGGATGACATTTTGACCTAACGATTCTTGTCAACTGGGATTCGAATGTTGCCTTTTCTTTATCATATACAGGGCTTGAGAAGAAGGCTCCTGTATTGGATGCTGCCCTTCTCAGATTACTTAGTTGGTTAAGGACATTGGCTTGAGATATCCTACGGGAAATACAACGATTCAACTTGATTGTTACACGAGACAAATATTTGCTTGGTTCCTCGATACAACTGTGGATATTAAGCAATATTGACTCATTGAATCATGTCTTTTATACTTGTAAGGCTGTAAATAATTATACAAAAAGCTTTTGAGTGATCTACATGATGATCTATATATTGATTTTGTTGCTTACTTGGTTCATGTTTATAAAAAAATTGATGTCATATATGAGTGTCATTAGATTATTTTATATTCGATGCATGTGTTTACACCAATTTTTTCTTTCTTTTCTAATCGTTTATGGATTTTTTTTTTTATATATGTGATCAATATCACTTCTTTTCATTATTTGATTGGATTGAATTGGGGGCGTGATTATGGGAGCAAAACATCATAAACACTATGATATTCATATGTAAAAATACCAAGATTATATATATCATTAGGTTATAATATGCATTGTAAAACTAAAATAGGGTGTTTGGAATAAGTTATTTTCATTAGTGGTTCCTTCACTTTGATGAGAATTCATGAGGCCAAATAATGTTTCAACGATTTGTATTTGTGTACAATTTAGATGAGATCAACCTTTTGACAAATATCATTCCAGTCCCACCATTTTCAGGTTGGAACACTTGACTCCTTTAAGCAAGATAATATCGTATTTGAAGCCCAACAATTTCACGGAGTTCAAAACCACCATTTCAAATACCAAACACAATTTACTTTATACAACCCAAAAGTTTTAAAAACTTCATTCAACCCCTTATGTGTGTGATTCATAATTTTTTGTTGTATTGGTAGTAAATGGATTCATAAGTACTATATAATCAATCAATCATCCATTCACAAATTAAAATTGATCTTTAGTAAGATATCTTAACCACTAAAATAACAAAAAGTCAGTGAAAGACACAAACTTGTCAATAATACGATTATCTTGTAATCACATTCTTTCATAAATCTATATTTTATCAAGATTGAGATATAAAATTAATGTTTACCATAGAATAAATTTTGATTTATTTTATCTAATTTTTGTAATAACAATCGAATAACATTAGATTGAATGACAACTAGTCTTTTGTACGAAATTAACATTGTCATTTGTCAAATTGAGATATCTACTTTGTACTTAATATCTTATTTACTATAACTTTTATATATTTTTTAACGTAACCAATTACTATTGTAACTTAAGACTTTTTTTGGTAAGTTTAACTTAAAGATTATATTGGACTAATGCCAAATTGTATAGATAGATGCACAAGATGATCTTGTAATTTGAAGTCGAAGGATCCATAACAAAAAAATTTGTTTATTATGATAAAAAAGGGAAATTATTAATTTTGGCCAAATTACCCATACATTAAGCAAAAATGCCTAATTTTCCTATTCTTAACAAAAATACCCTAAACTTTTTTTAAAGTACCAAAATTACCCTTCACCACATCTATATAAACCCTCTCACTCTTATTACATACACTTTTCATCTCACTCAGACACTCACTCTCATTTTCATTTTTACTCAATATCAATTAATACGGGTTCGTTCAGAAAAAAAAAGTTCGTATTTCTGAATTCGAATCGAAAAAAGGCTATTCACGAAAAAAATTATTTATACGAAACTTAACCTAAAAACTTAATTTTATTTGTTAAATCTAGTTTATATGTCATGTAAAGGGGGCACTTGAATATTAGATAATAATATAGAATGCAATGTTAGATAAATATATGGGGTATTTTGATATTATATAATATATAAAGGATTTAAATAACATGTTAAGAATAGATAGGTATATTTTGATACAAGACAACATACAAGGGTGTTAAATATAGTGTTAGATAATTATGAGGGGTCAAATAAAATATTATAAAAATATGAGGGGCATTTTGATATTAAACATTTTAAGAGCATTATAAATGAAATTTTAGGAATAGATAGATGTAATTTGATATAAGACAACATACAGGGGTGGTAAATTCAATGTTAGGTAATTATAGGGGGTAACAAATAATATTAAAAAAATATAGAGGGTATTTTGAAATTACATAATACATGAAAGATTTAAATAATAGGTTAAGAATAGATAGATGTTTTTTGATACAAGAGATCATAAAATGGTGTTAAATGAAATGTTAAATAATTATAGGGGGTTAAATGAAATGTTAACAAAAACATGGGGGTATTTTGATATTTCAAAATATATGAAGGATTTAGAAACATGTTAAGAATGAGTAGATGTATTTTGATAATAGGAAACATACGAGAGCATTAAATGAAATATTAGATAAGTACGGAGGGTTAAATGAAATATTAAAAAATATAGGGGTATTTTGATATTAAACATAGTAAGAAAGCTTTAAATGAAATGTTAAGAAGAAATACATAGATACATTTTGATACAAGATAACAAAAAAAGTTGTTAAACAAATTATTAGATAATTATGGGGGTTTAAATATTAGAAAAACATAAGGGGTATTTTGATATTAAACATTATAAAAACGTTTTAAATGAAATGTTAAGAACAAATAGATGCATTTTGATACAAGATAACATACGAGGATGTTACATAAATTATTAAATAATTATAGAGGTTAAATTAAATATTAAAAAAATATGAGGGTTTTTTTGATGTAATAACTTTAGTGTGAATAATTTCTTTATTTCATATTTGTTGGAATGAGTTGTTTGAGCATTTCTTTATTTTATCTCATGTTTGATAGTAACATCACTCAAATCACATATCATTATTTTCGTGACAAGATTATTTGAAAAATGAAATCAAAAGGATATCCATATATAATGATAGATAAAGTACATCGTACATATACGTACATACAATAAATATATACATAAGAACATATGAAGAACGATAAATAAATAATGAGCAACTAAATATGCACCAGTGATCTACTCGATGTAGTGAAAATACAACTGTGACACTAAATGTCGACGCATGAAGGTAGACGACTCTTGGGAAAAATCGACACTCTGTGACAATGGCAAACACTCAAAAAAATGTAACATAAACACGTCACAGTCACCAGAGCCTCTCCCCTGCTGAGGGACATCCGTCGCTCAATGTAACACGAGAGGATCATGTTGTGGAGTCTGCCCAAAAGTGGTCTAGAAACTCGTTACCTCTAATAATGCAGGTATGAATGTCATGTACGGTCGTGTATGCCACCTAAACATCCGTGGGGACACATAGATATCAGTCATGTCAACCCAATCATACAAGGTGTCCAAAGTCTCATATATCCAATATTGCAATATAACTATTAACGATTTAAATAAATCAATTCGTATTTTTGTCAATTAATTTATATAATCAATAAATTAAAACTTACCTAAAATAGGAAAGGAAATCCGTAGAGATCGTATTTACTCATTTCAGGCATCTATCCGAAGCACACTCTGTCACTTGCCTGTGACATAGACTCGTACATCATCTGCCACACGACAATGCCCTAGGGTAGGAATTAAACCCGTCCAAATGATCAACCAACTGTAAATATTCTGTAAATACCTTCTTTCGTCGATCATTCCGTAACAACACCATGTGAAAAATATACAACAAGACCATCTTGACGACGTCAATATCGTCATCCCCCTATGACCTAGCCAAGAAAACACGCTCTATGTCATGATACTACACTTTTGAACAATCCCAAAAGTATGTATCTCTGATCCTATGTATGGAGGAGCAAGAAATATATGAAAAAATAACAATGCGTCGACTAAATGAAAGGCCCGTCATCAAAGCAAACTCAAACGGTCTAAATCTCACATCAACCTCGTTAACCCTAAACTATAACTCGTCTCTGACGGAGGGCCGATATAGTTGTCGTAGTAGAAATGCATTAACCAATATCCCAGAGAATTTGGTTTCGAGTAGACGAAGGAGATGCCTGAAATATGTTTTCTCAAATAGTTAAAGCTGATCCGGGGTCAGTATAGAAGTAATCTTGGACAACACGGTACGCTGTGCATGACATATCACATCTGCCGGAAGTGTCTAGACTCATCAGGGATTCGTAGCTCGCCTTCAACACGTTTTCTTTTACGAGAAATGTCCTGTAAAAAGTTTACAAAATCGTAAGACATTCATAAAAAAATAAATATGTAAACAAGTTTAGTAATGAAAAAAAAACATAGAAAGATGAAAAATAGAAAACAAAAAAAAGAAATGAAAAAATTTAAAAAATAAGATTTCATTATCTTAAAAAGGTGAAAATAAAAAAATAATCGAATTCTATATGTTGAAATTCCCTAGAATGTTAATAATTGAAAAATCATTTGAAAATCCTCAAAATACGAGTCGATATATCTTAAAATCATAAAACTCAAAAAAACGAAACTGAAATTTGAATTGTAAATATTGAAATACCCTAAAATGTTAACAATTGAAAAATCATTTGGAAATCTTCAAAATATGAGTCGATATATCCTAAACTGGTGAAATTCGAAAAAACAGAATTGAAATTAAATTCTAAACGTTGAAATACTTTAAAAGGTCAATAATCGAAAAATCATTCAAAAATTTTCAAAATACGAGTCGATATATCCTAAAACGGTAAAATTAAAAAAAACGAAACTGAAATTCGAATTCTAAACGTTGAAATAGCCTAGAATGTCAATAATAAAAAAATCGTTTAAAAATCCTTAAAATACGAGTCGATATATCCTATAATGGTGAAATTTGAAAAAACAGAAATAAAATTCAAATTCTATAAGTTGAAATATCCTAAAATATTAGCAATAAAAAAATCAGCAGAAAATCTGAAAATACGAATCGATATATCTTGAAAGAACGAAAATCGAAAAAAAAGAACTGAAATTCAAATTCTATACTTTGAAATACCATAAAATGTCAATAATCGAAAAATCGTTAAGGAATTTCAAAATACGAGTCGATATATCCTTAAATAGTAAAATTCGAAAAAACGAAACTGAAATTCGAATTCTAAACATTGAAATGCCCTAGAATGTCAACAATAAAAAAATCGTTCGAAAATCTGGAAAGTATGAGTCGATATATCCTAAAACGGTAAAATTCGAAAAAAAGAAATGAAACTCAAATTCTATACGTTGAAATACCTTAGAATGTTAACAATTGAAAAATCAACCGAAAATCTGAAAATACGAATCGATATATCATGAAAGGATAAAAATCCAAAAAACGAAACTGAAATTCGAGTTCTAAACGTTGAAATACCTAGAATGTCAACAATCGAAAAATGGTTCGAAAATCTGAAAATACGAGTCGTTATATAATAAAACGGCGAAATTTGAAAAAAACGAAAATGAAATTTGAATTCTATACGTTGAAATGTCATAGAATATAAACAATCTAAAAATCGTTAGAAAATCTGAAAAAAACACTCGATTTATCCTAAAACGGCGAAAATTGAAAAAACAGAATTGAAATTCAAACTCTAACAGTTGAAATATGTAAGAATGTCACTAATCAAAAAATCGTTCAAAAATCTGGAAAATACGAATTGATATATCATAAAACGGCAAAATTCAAAAAGGAAACTAAAATTCAAAAATACAAATCGATATATCCTATAAACGAAAAAAAAATATTGAACTGAAATTATGTCATTACATCATAAAATGTGCCAAAAAAACACAAAAATCGAAAAACCGAATCAAAAATTCGAAAACTACATATTGAAAAGGCCAAACGACTATTTCCCACCTAAATTATGCTAAATTCTCAAAGTTCCTCACATTAATTATGGAAATACCGTTTACCTCCCATCAGCCGTTAAAATTAACGGTAGTGAGGGTAAAATCGTTATTTTATATTTAATATTAAAAATAAACTTAAATATGATTTCATTTCCCCCCTAAATTTAAAAAACTAACTTTTCTTCCCTAGGTTAAGTTTGAAAAGATCACATTCCCCCCCTAGGGTTTAGTTTCCAAACCTTTCACTTTCTCCGGTGCCATCGCCGACCGTCTCTCCCTCCCAACCGTTTCTCTTCCACCGACGGCCCTCCTCAACTCCACCCCAACCCATCGGCGCTAAGAGAAGTCATATGGGAAGAGAAATCGTCTTCCTAGACGACGAAGACTAGATCGATCTCATTTTCGTCGTCTGGGAAGATAATTTCTCTTCCTAATGACTTCTCTCGGTGCCGGATGGGTTGGGATGGAGTTGAGGAGGATCGTCGGTGGAAGAGAAACGGTTGGGAGGGAGAGACGACCGGCGATGGCGCCGAAGAAAGTGAAGGGGTTTGGAAACTAAACCCTAGGGGGGGAAATGTGATCTTTTTAAACTTGGTCTAGGGGAGAAAAGTTAGTTTTTAAACTTTTGGGGGGGGGGGAATGAGATTAAATTTTTAAGGGTTTAAAGTTCGTTAAATTTAATCGACCATAGGTGGGTAAACAGTATTTCCATATTTAATGGGGGGAACTTTGAGAATTCAATATAGTTTAGGTGGGAAATAGTCGTTTGGCCTATTGAAAACCATAAAACAGAAAAAACGGATATAAAATTCGAAAACTACATGTCGAGAAACCTTAGATATGAAAAATATCAATTTACCCCCTAAGAAAATTTCTACTACAAACATGTGCAATATTTCCTTTGACCCCTCAATAATTTTCTAATCTATTAGCGCACCTGCAGTTTTAAAAAAGTAAATTTTCCCCCCAACCTATGATATTCACAACCTCAGCCTACTGTCACATGGCAAATTTCAGAAACACCCGCCGTGGACTAACTAGTCTCAGCCAACTCCCTAATGTTTTGAAAACACTACTTAGCCCCCTAACCCACGGTCAATCTCTCCTGACCATGAGATACACTATTCCCACGATTGGACTGCTGATCACTTTGGACGTATTTTTCGACCAAAAATTCATTGTTTTGGCCTCCAATTTCAACACAAATCAAATCTATATAGACTATAACACAAAACCTCTCAACAAATTCAACGAAAACAACCAAAAATCAAAATATTTTAAGCATTGTTCAAAATCGAAACCCTAAAGTTTCAAACCACAAAATCTCATTCAAATATCAATAATATGAACAATAACTTGATTCAAACAAAATTAGAGAATATATACTAACATTCTTTGCCATTTTCAGTCGTCTGAAAACACGAAAATCGTCGAAAATCTCTTCAATTGTGGAGCGCAAATTTTCTTTGAATTTGCACAATGAAAAACATGGAAGATTACCATGGGAAAGAAGAAAATTTTCTTTGTTTATATATAGGGCAGTTTGGTCATTTCACAAAAGTTGGGCATTTTTACTTTAACCTTATTGTTTTAGATAATTTTCTTAGACCCCTTAATTTTGACCATTTATTATAATTTCCCCATAAAAAATGATAAAATCCCTTAAAACCATAATGCCTGACTTTCCCAGTCATTATTGTCGCCACATCGCCTTCTTAAGTCGCAGACCACCACGTGAAGCAAAGTCCACCTTGCTAAAATTAATAGTGGCACTAGACTTGTCCATCCTTGGGCCTGGTATGGGCTAAACTTAGGACCTAGACCCAGACCGTTTACCCAACTTTATATGTAAATAGAGTTTTAGGAATAAATATAAAATTTTAAATTTTTAAAAATTTATTAATAAAATACGAATCACCTAAACTCATGATCTCAAAAGCTCATCAAGTTAAGAAACAATAAGTTTGAGCTTAATTCAACAATAATTAAGTCAAATTTGGCTTAAAACAAATTGATATATGATTAACTCGTAAGATGCATAACTTTTATTTGCAACCCTAAATTCTCTCCTCTAAATAAATAAATGAGAGGTTAATTATTTTTAATATAAAAAATAAATACACAAAATTCATAGAATTTAAAATCTTCCTTATTTTCACTTTCACCGAGAAGAATTTGGAGGACATTTTGTTTCTCGCTCAAATTAAAAAAGGGAAAAAAAAAAATAGAGGGAACCACCAAAAAGGCAACAAATAAATTCTAGTGTCCAAAATAAACTCTCTTTCCAACTCTCTAATTTTCTCTATAAAAGTTGTTGGTTCAATCAATTCAGGTATGTTTTTCATGTATTTAATTAATATTGTTTTTAATTTTCATTTTAGATTTCAACTGAGTTTACAATCTTAAACCTAGTTTTGGTGAATCATTTGGTTGTTTTTGCTTATCGTTTGCTGTGTTTGGTTGAGAAAGCATTGGAAAAGAAAAAATGAACCAAAGGATTAGAATTAACACTAGCTAGGAAGGGTGAAATGGTAAAATTCATTAGGTTCGTTCTGCATTTTTAATCTGGCATTTAAACAAAACTAAATTTTAGTTATTCTCATGGGTAACTTGAGTGATAAAAGATGAGACTACATATGTAAGAAAATATGAGTTTAATACTTATTTGACGACATATCAAAACCAAACTCTTAACTAACTTGATTTAATGGTTGTAAAATTGATCACTGGACTTAGGGTTTGTTCTACTCAGTGCAATCAATTTTAACCCAATATAACAATCTGATTCAAATAGGTTTCTCGTTAAAAAATAAAACTAAATTTCAGTTGTAATACAAATAGTGTTTTTAGTACATTATAAGTGTTTGCTTGTATCATAATTTGATTATGATAAAAAATTTATCCATGCAATTTGATATTTCTTAACTCATTATTTTGTTGTCTAAAAGAGATTTTAAGGCTGTTTGGGGTGATACTACTTCTATATTTTTATGAGGCTTTTAAAATGCTAAGTCGGATTGAGATTTTTGGAAGCTTATTAAACTTTGTTAAGTATGCAGTATCCAATATAAATGAAAAATTTGGCTCGTTTTTAGGGGTTTCGATCCTTCCCAACCCTAACAGGGAGGGATTCGCCGATAGAAACTAAAAAGGAGATTAAAAAAATTCTTGCAATTGAGGATAATCAAGGATGGGGATATATGTGTTCCCTCCCCATCCCTTTATATTAATATATTTACTTAAAATACTAACATATCTTTATAGTTTTAGATTATTTATGTTTTTCAAATTTATTTAGGTTTTTGTTGTGCATATTAAAGTAGTTAATATATTATATTTGTGACATTTGAAATAATGAGTTTGTTTTAATTTTACTTAATTTTATTATTTAATATATTTATATTGTGTTTAGAGGGTATAAGGATAAGATTTTTCCTTGCGGGTGCAAGAAAGGGATGGGCAGGAGATTTTTTTTTTCAGAGAAGGGACGGAGAATTAATTTTATCCCCGTAATGGGGATGGGATTGAGATCCCTTTCTGCCCCTCCCTGTTGCCATCTCTAGTATCCAATGAGAATTAATGGCCTATGTGATTTTATGCTTTCAAATTTTCCATAATGTATTTTCATGATGGGATTTCATGCTTTCAAATTTTTAAGGAAACTAGAACCAAATATCTCCTATACACATTAATCATATCCATTATTATTGGTATATTCTCATTTGATAGATAAAACTAAAAGGCCAAAAGACTTATTCTCACTCAAGGTATAGTGAAATCTCAAGTTCATACCCTACAACTGTTAAAAACCCAAACACTTACTCATCATCTAAAATTTGTTAAACTTTTTTGTTAAAGTTAAAGGTAAAACGGTTATTTTATCAATAATATTAAAAAAATTATAATTTTCTCTCATTTCCCTTCCTAAGTTTTGAAAACTAACCACTTTACTTTTGTCTAAATATTTCAAGTTTTAAAAAATGACTATTTCCCCCCACCTAGGTTTTCCCTTTCTCCCCTCTTCGGTCATCACATTGTTACCAACGCCATCCTTTTCCCATCCTTGACATCGGAATTGTTTGGATGACCGTCGTGGGAGGCCGTTTCTGGTAAATATTCAAACTGGATCGTGGCTGGACTGACTGTTCGTCACTGGTTCGTGGTTTGCTATGGTTCATCTAAAATATAAATTGGAAAAAAAAAGCAATTGTAATCAACTTTTTCTATAATCCTAGATTTATGCGTTACCATCGTTACTGCTATTTCCAAGTAAACGCACGTAGTCAAACTGCCGACAACTAAACACTTCAACTTTGACGACGTGTGATTGTTCTCACCAACCATGTAAATTAGACTTTAAAAAAAAAAAAAAACAAGCTAAAAACTCAAGAGCAAGAGAATGTAAAACAAAGAGTAAATTTTTGAACAAATATATATGATTTTCTCATTTGTTTCAAGTAGATTTACATTACCTTTTATAGAAAACAAAAAATACAAAATAAAATTCACAAAATCATCTTTGTCATTGATTCATAGACACACCATCACCATGAATAATGAATGATAATGCTTTTTGTAAAAACAGAAAAAAACGACACCGTTATTTGAAAATCAAACATATTCAACTTTTTCCAGAATTCCAGTTTTGTGCATTGTCGTCATTGTTGCTGTGCCCAAGTAAACGCACCCACCCAAGTTGCCAATGACCAAACACTTCAACTTGGCAACGTGTGACTGCTCTCCCTTACCATGTAAATTAGACTTACAAAAAAACGAAAGCTAAAAACTCAAGAGCCAGGGAATGTAAAACAGAGAGTAAATTTTTAAAGAAATACAATGGATTTTCTCATTTATTTCAAGTAGTTTTACATTGCCTTTTATAGGAAATAGAAGATACAAAATAAAATTTACAAAATCATCTTTGTCGGTTGATTCATAGACACACCATCACTATGAATAATGAAAGATAATGCTCACCACAAGTAGATTCATCTAGAGATTGTAGAAGGAAACATGTAGAATGCATCAAAGAGAGAAATGGGAAAGTGTATTTCAAAATGATGCATTTTTAAGGTTTAATGAAATCACTCCTCTAGGTAAGTTCAGATAATTAAGGTTTATTAAGCATGACATAGACCTAAGAAGTATAGAAAAACACAATAGTGCGCATTTCTATGAATCCAAAACGTTTCAGTTTTTGAAACAACCCAAAATTGATACAAAATATTTTGGGGCTATTTCGATAATTTTAAATAAAAAGGAAATGCGTTTTTTTAATAGAAACGGTTTCTTATGCATAAAAAGTGAACAAATTTATTTTTCTTTTATTCTGAAAGTGAATAATCCTAAACTTTTATCTCCTCTTCTTCACTTTCAATCTATCGGGCATCCTCTTCTTCTCTGAACAGTGGCTGATTGGGTTTGTATTAACTCTTCTTTCTCCCTCTTGTTAATTCACATAAAGTGGAAGGAAGAAAGCTAATATAAATTGTGAAGAAAGTGTTGTTTTTGTCTTTTGTGATGCAAATTATTTTATATGGACTCCAATGCATTTCTATGCATCTCTACTCCCAAGATTTATAATTTTTTTTTGTAAAATATCTATTAAATTATTATATATATACTTTCATTCAAGATTTTAATTTATTGTAAAATATATATTAAAATATTGAATTTACTGTCAACACATGCTCTATTCCCATGAAAATAAAAAATAAATAATATATATATATATATATATATATATATATATATATATATATATATATATATATATATATATATATTATATATATATATATATATATGTATGCATACTTATTTATTTATTTATATCAGTGCAATTGGATTGATTTTTGCAATATATATACACACACAGACGAGTTATTCATGAATATAATTTGTAATTATAATATGTAATTTATTTTATTAATAATTATTGAATATTTGATTTTACATAATTTAACCAAATAATTTTATAGTTTATAATTTAATTATTTTTGTTTGATTTGAATATTATTTATAAATAAAAGTTTCTCTATAATTAAATTGATTTATTTATGTTTTCAATTTGTGATTTTATTTCGGTTATGTAGTAAGTTGTTAAGAAGAATAGTTGGTGATTTATGCGATTTGGTTGATTTTTTGGGCAAATTTTAGCAAATTATTAGTGATTTTATTTGATTGAATTTGGGTTAATCATTAATAAATTCTGCTACTGATAAGGAAAATTCTAGTCCTAAAAGTAGTAATAGTAGTGTAGATTCCACAAAAAAGAATAATGATGAAAATCAAAATCCATTATGAAAATATGTCACAAAAATTGAGAAACTTAAGGAATCAGGGGTACATGGAAATGAGTTTCTAATTTTTATCATCAAGAAAGGCAAGAGACTTATACTAGAGTTAAAGCTCACCTATTAAAAATTACGGGGAAAGAAATTGGTGTTTATTTTAAGTGAAATTTCAAGATTTAATAAAAATGAGAAAATTAGACGATAAAACTACCGATGAGATTTATAATTCTTAACCTAAACAAGTGTTGTTGCCTAGTAGTACTACTAATATAAATTAGTCATTGCCTTTATCCTTACCATCATCGAGTGGGTCAAATCCTTTTTCAAAGAAGAGAAAAGTTGATAATTCTCCTATTGCTAAATTTTTTGACATACAAACTTGAGTTCAATTGATAAAAATATTGCTCGAATGTTTTACACTGGTGGTCTTCCTTTTAATTTTGCTAGGAATCCAAACTATATTAGTGGTTTTTCATTTGCACCTAATCATTCATTGGGTGGTTATGTGCCTCTTGGGTACAATAAATTAAGAACTACGCTACTTCAACAAGAGAAAACAAATGTGGAGAGGTTATTAGAACCTATTAAAAGCACTTGGATAGAAAAGAGGTGTTAGTATTGTTAGCGATGGATGGAGTGACCCACAAAGGAGACCTTCAATTAACTTCATGGTTGTTTGTGAATCTGACCTGATGTTTATTAAAACCTTCGTTTGTGTAGGTGAAGTTAAAGATAAATATTTCATTATTAATTTATTGAAGGAGATAATTGATAAGATTGGTCATCAAAAAGTAGTTCAAGTAATAATTAATAATACAAAAAATTGTAAAAATGCTGGGAAAATCCTTGAAAGTATATTTCCACATATTTATTGGACTTTATGTGTTGTGCATATTACAAATCTAGCTTTGAAAAATATTTGTGCAGTAAAAAATATGGAATCCAATCAAGAGATATATGATGAATGTCATTGGATAACTGATGCTCGTGGAAATGTTATGGTAATTAAAAAATTTTATAATGAACCATTCATTGCAATTGATTATATTTAACCAATTTAGTCATTTGAAATTACTTTCAGTCACAGACACTCGTTTTGTTTCTTTTGTTGTTATGCTCAAAAGATTTAAATTAATTAAGAGTGCTCTAGAATCAATGATTGTAAGTGAACAATGGGGACAATATAGAGAAGACGATCAAGGCAAAACAACATTTGTTTGTGATAAGATGTTGGATGAGAATTGGTGGGTGAAAGCCAATTACATTCTTGCTTTTATTGCACCGATTTATAATTGATTCTAGTGTGTGATACAAATAAGTCATGTCTTCATTTGGTTTATGATTATTGAGATTATATGATTGAAAAGGTTAAATCGGTTATTTATAAACATGAAGGAAAGTTTCCAACCCAAGGTTCTCCCTTCTATTCGGTGGTCTACAATATTCTTTATAATTGTTGGGCAAAGAGTAATACTTCACTCTATTGTCTAGCTCATTCATTGAATCCAAGGTAAATATCTAATCGGATTATATATTTATTTTATATATTTATTTATTAAATTAGGTATTAATTTGTTAATTATTTGATATATCTATTATTTGTGAAGGTTTTATAGTGAACAATAGCTTAAAAGAGATGAAAGTAGAGTGTCTCCTTATATGGATGGGTAAGTATCTATTAAGAGGAACAAATGTTTTAGAAGAATCTTTTTTGAAGATGAGCGTGTTAAAACATTATATGAGTATACTAACTTCTCCTTCAAAAGTAGGTTGTTTGAGGATCTTGACTCAATTAATGCTAGATTTAATACAAAACCGATGAAGTGGTGGGTATGTTTTGGTTCAAATGCTCTATTGCTTCAAAAGTTGGCATTCAGAGTACTCGGACAACCTAGTTCCTCCTCTTGTTATGAAAGAAATTGGTGTATTCATTTCTTCATTCATTCAATTAGAAGGAATGAATTAATTCCAAAACATGCGAAAGATTTAGTTTTTGTTCATAACAATCTTTGTTTGTTATCAAGGGTTAACTCTAAGTATTATGATGGTAAAGAGAACGTGTGGGAAGTTGGTGGAGATAACTTTGGGAGTATGGAAGATGTGAGAATTCTTCAATTAGCCAACCTCTCATTAGATGAACCAGAATTGGAGTCTGTCTTTTTTGATAAAGATGCTAATAACATAATAGATAAGCAAAATGATCAAATAGAGAAAATACAATAAATATTTTACTTTTTTAAAATTTTTTCCATTATATTTTATTTGATGACTTTGATATTGAACCTTGGAAATTATTATTTGATGAAATAATATTGAGTTCATACATTGGTTTATTTACATTTTGATAAAATATATTAATTTATATACATGTTTATTTTCCATTTTAAAAGATGAATATATAAATATTGATTTAATTTATACATAAATGTTTTAAGAACTTGAGTTTGTAATTTATTTTTGGTATGAAATTATTTTTTTATATGTTTTTTAAATTGATTGGAAAAAATCAATTGTTGTATTTTTTTAATTAAAACACAGGTTACTATATTTTTTATAAAAAAATTTATATTTATAAAAAACCCTATATTTTTTATATTTACACATTTTCCCACTTTTTATTTCCTACTTTTTTAAGAAAATGTATTTTTATGTTTCTGTTTCAATATTTCAACGATTTGACATTTTTTTTCCGGTATTACTTAGAGACTTAAATCTAAACTTTTATTTTGAAAAATCTATTATTTTATCAATTTTGCTAACTCTTTTATTTATTAAAAAAGTTAACATTTTGTTAAATGAGTTTTATAAGGGTAATGTGTCATAGATATTAAATATCTCTCTCTCTCTTTTTTTTCTTTTTTTTTTAGGATTATAACTACAATTTTGCTTTGAAGAGAATTTTTCACTTTTCAAAGTTATTGTCATTTGATTGCTAATCGCTTATCAAGGAATCTAACTTTTGGTTAGGATTTTATTGAGCTGTAAACTTCATATGGGAGAACCATTTAGTTACTATCTTTTTGTTGTGACATCTGGATGCATTTTGAAGGTTGACAACGTTCAAAAGAAACATAAGGATATAATTATCAACAAATTTTGGATGCACTAGGCCATGGAGAATATCGATGGAATGAATAATTGCTTTTGTTGAGATAACAATAAGTGAAATATAAACTTTACTCTTTCAAGAGATATAATAATAGAAAAGCAATTGCTTGTAAAATAGTTTAAGGAAGATTGATTTCCCTTTCTTTAATAATTCAATCAACATTCATAATTTAATATGACTATGAGCATAAGAATCCTAGTTGGAGTTATTTTAGCTCAAAATATCAATAGCTTATTAAAAGATGTCAGATGATTTTCTGATGGGAAGATTTGTGCTCTTTCACATTCAAAAAACCCCAACCGGCCTAAATTATGATCATTATAGTGTAACCCAATAATTATATGCCTAGATTTCAAATATATCATGCATAAAGAAATTGAACACTAAAATTTAATCTGCCTGGTGATCTTTACAACAATATGCACTTGAAAACCTGTTAAGTTTTCAAGATCAGATTTTGTTTCCGAAAAATTACATATTATCTACCAAACTTTTGGGATTTTTGGTATATTAGGATCAGGAATCTGCAACTTCTAAAGCCTTTTTCCTGAATGAAATATTTCTAGGGTTTTCTTCATCACCATCTTGCCTAAATTTTGCCTTGCATCATATCAGCAAATTCGCTGTAATCAATGCGCCCGTCCTGGAGAAAAACAAGAAAAGGGTTGTTAGAAAGATTGTTTGAAGATGGATTTTGTTAGGCTTCTGATAAGAAAAATCGATACGATTTGTGTACATTATCTTTGTCGACTTCTCGAATAATTTCTTTTAATTGTGTGCTATCCAAGCCAAATTGTTTACAGGCTGCCTGTAGTTCATCTAAAGTTATGTAACCACTTCCATCTTTGTCAAAATATTGAAATGCTGCGTATAAATGATCTTCTTTCTGAATTTTGTTTAGATGAAGCATGGCAGCTGTGAACTCTTTGTAGTCCATGGTGCCACTGTTGTCTATATCAGCCTGCATTGATGGGAAGAATGTTAAGACTGAAGTTAATCAAACTTTGGTCAAATTCATACTTTCTGGTCTGATAGATTACTGTAATTTATAACTTACCGATTCCATTAAATTAATGATTTCGGAATCCTTTAGATTTGCTCCTACTCTTTCCAAACCCTTTTTGAGTTCCTCAAGAGTGATTTGTCCACTGTTATCTGTGTCTATCATCTTGAACATTTCTTTCAGCCCTCCAATTTCCTCTTCTGACAGGCTCTCGGCTATTACCTGCGAAAATTTACAACCCTTTAGTTGAGAGCCTCAATAAAAATTGGCAAGTAGAAGTCCTCATGACAATTAGAGCTGCTTACTCTGATGGCAATTTTCTTGAGCTTGTTCATGGCTGAAAATTGTTTTAAGCGTGATAAAACTGCAGAATCAAGAGGCTTATCCGGAGCAAGACCATGCTCCTGAACCCAAGGATGACCTGCAGAAGAATGAAATGTCCACAAAATTAGTTATTTTTGTCATAAGAGCTTACTGATTTTCATGATTCTTTAACAACATAATGACTTACAAAGGACTTCGTGAGCAGTTAACCGTTTCTTGGGGTCTCTTGCAAGCATTCTCCTAACTAGATCTTTTGCACCAGCTGATATCGTAGGCCATGGCTCAGAAACAAAGTCGAGATCACCTTTCAGAACTTGTTCGAATATTCCTTGCTCCGTTTCTGATTCAAGTGGACGCACAGCAAACCAATAAAATAAACATCATAGAGAGGTGTCTATAAGCAAAAGCAGAACAACGGAAGCCTGATTTTTATCAGATCATCAGTTCTTACCATCCCAAAATGGAGGCACCCCACTTAGTAATATGTAAACAATCACCCCTGCGCTCCACACATCACATGCTGGACCATAATGCTTTCGCAACACTTCAGGAGCAACGTAGTAGGGGCTTCCAACAACATCACTGAATGTTTCTCCTGCAAGAATAGTTACAATTAATGCAGGAAAAAGAGGTAAAAAGTATGCAATGTTGAAACAAAGAATGTTGAGACTATTTGCTGCCAAGATACAAGTAAGTCCTCACTCCTTAAGAGGAAAAATATCAGCAATATGTGACATAGCAGCATCGAGAAACATAATCTAACTCAACAAGCATTGAGAAAATCTAACTTTGTTTTTGAAATGAAAGCAAATTAAGCTCAAGGCAAAGGGCCAAAAGCAAAACTAATTGGCAACTGGTTTCCTCAAGTAAAGTTCTTTGAAATTAGCACAAATTTTATAGAAAGTCAGTATGCTCATTGGTGTCTCTATTTGTTATCTATTGATCTCCTTCTCAAAAACTTTAATATGTTCTTTCAAACTAGAATTGCTTTCTACTTCTAATGAGGAAAAAAATTAAAAGCCTCACCAAGGCTAGAAATTCTTATAGAATCTTGTAAAATCTCACTTCATAAGCTTGCATAATGTCCAAGAAACATAATTAAAACTTTCAATGAACTTCTTTGGCTATTCCTACTCCTAAAACTAGTCAATCAACATTTACCTCAGCAAATTAGTGGAAGAATTCTATAAAGAAAATTTTACTAAATAATTTGTAAACTATCTTGCATATAGAATATTGCTTAATTAAAGCTCAAAATCCTGAAGAAAATCCACACCTGGCCTAAAGAACATTGAGAGTCCAAAATCTATCGTCTTCAAAGGCGAATCCTCTCGATGATCAATGAACAAAAAATTCTCCGGTTTCAGATCTCTGTGCATAACTCCTAAAGAATGACAAGCCTCCACCACTCCAACTATAATCCTGGTTAACTCAGCGGCTTTCTTCTCCGTATAATGGCCCCTCTGTATAATCCTATCAAAAAGCTCGCCGCCTGCACAAAGTTCCATCACAACGTGCACCGCCACCGCGTCTTCATAGGCTTCAACAATCTGTATGACATTAGGATGCCCCGCCATGTGATGCATTATTCTTATTTCCCTTCTAACATCTTCAACATCCTCTTCAGTAGTTAGCTTCCTCTTTGCGATTGATTTACAGGCGTATTCTTTGCCTGTTGCCTTCTCAATGCAGAGGAATGTTGTTCCGAATTGTCCTTGACCTAATTTGCGCCCCAAGCTATAAATCTCTTTAAGTTCCCCGTCTTCCTGCCCAACACGGACTCCGCCCGCAATCCTGCACTTGAAACTCTCTTCATATGAGACGGTTTCTTCGCTTTGTCGGCCTCATTTGGGTTTTGCTGAGGAACTTGAGGTTGTGCTTTCGGTTCGTCGTTGCTGATTTTAACCGGCGGAGGCGCCGTGTTTTGAATTGCCGCTTTTTCGGTGGCGGTGGTTGTGGCGGATTTATCAGTATTTTGTTTCGATGATTGTACAGATTGATCGGTTGGTTGGTTTTTGGTATCGTTTTTTTGGCCGTCTTCCGGTAGACGGTTTCGCCAAACGGCCGCCGTAACAGATTGCAGGAATCCATTACCTCTAGTATTAGGCCCTACACATGTGTTTCCCATCAAAATATGAAAAATTTATTATTCCATCGGTGAAATATTTAAGAATTTTCAGAGAATATAATTACAGGGAACATTGAGATGCATTCAATACATTTTGTTAAAAACAAACCAAAGCACAAGAGGAAGAAGAAAACAATAACGGAGGATAATTTATGAAGAAGCAGACGATGGAGGACAACAAAGAGAGAGAGTGAAGGGAAAGGAAATGATGAGATTGTGAAGATGAAGAATAAAGAGAGGCTGAGTAGAGATCAAAGAGAAGAGAAGATTAAAGGGATTGAAATTGACATGATGATGAAGATTCAAGAATAATAGAGGAGACGCCATGTCCAGGTTTTTCAAAGAAAGAGAGAGATTATCGGCAAATATTCCATTATTATTATAGATTATTACCATAATCTAATTAATTATATTTCTTTTACCTATATTCTTAACAAAATTAATTAATTAATTTAAAAATTTTAATGGAAGCATGGTATGTGCTAATGGATTATAAAAATTTATACTATAATATAATAATAATATTATAGTATAAATTTTTTATACATATTTATTTATAGAAGCTATTATATGATTTTAAATTAAATAATTAAAAGAAATTGCATATCAATCTGAAGCCTTTAATACATTAGATTGTAAAGATACTTAAAATATAGAGTTTGCATATAATCATTATGAAAAATAAGATAAAGGTTAATTTATTAACAATAAGACCCCTAATTTGGAAATGTTTTTCTACAAAAGAATATAGTTAGTTTTGGGTTGGCAAAAGAAGTGTTTTTGAAGCCGGACCGAATTGTTTGGTTTGATTGGTTGAACTGTAAATTATTCTATATTCCAGTTTGATTTCGTAATTTGATCAAGTCTACATATAAAAATTGTTTTATTTAAAATTCGATCAAATTTTGAAAATTTATTGAATTGAAAAAACTATTTAAAACCAAAAATTTATAATTGGTTTTTTTCTTTATTTATGTAATAAAGTGTCAATTATTTAATTAATATATTTGAAATTATGTTTTATATATTTCATGTGTTTTATGTTTCAAAAATATGATAAATATTTGATACTATTCAAAAAATATATAGTAATTTGATAATAGGTCGAATCAGTTAGTTGTTCAGTTGAATCAGTCGAAAAACTGGTTTGATGACCAATGTGGTTTTAAAAACATTGGGTAAAAGTATTGATTAATGATTATTAAGAATATGATTAATATTGGATTAAAACTGAGATGGTAATTCCTTGGTTACATTTTAGCATTCTTATTATTTTTTTTAATGGATGAAAATGGCTTTAGGGTCTACCTATAAATGAGAGTGAGGCTATTGGCACTTACTGTTTATCTAATGAAACTTCATCCTAGAAATTTATTACAAGTGAACAATCTTTAAAGAGTCTTCAATATTGATAAGTAAAAATTTTGAACTTATTTTTTCTCTATAGTTTTCTAACATAAAGAAAATTGTATACATATATTACTCATGTATAATAAAGAATATAAAAATTCTAAAAGTTTAATCAGAAAAAAAAAAGAAAAAATAATGTGATTTATTTTATATAATAATCCATTAGAGAAAACTGAAAATACTTTAATTTTCTATATAGTTCATAAAAGTTAGGGGTTAATATTTAACCTTATTACAGTCAAAGATGGAGACTTTCAAATAACAATAATTATTCCTACAAAACATAAACCATATTATCCTTTTTTTTTTTTTAAAGAGAAACCCTATTCAAACTAAATTATTATTTTTAGGATTGAACCAATTACAGATACTATGTTTTATATTATTAGAGAAAACTCTTATATATAGAGCCTACTCAAATTACCCATTAAGGTCATATCGTTCAAATTTCTATCCATCAACACAAAACAATTCTATGTCATCAATACATTAAAATTAAATATCATTCAACCTCGACTAAAAACTAATAAATTCTAAACCCTAATTATAGAGAAGACTTTCCATTCTTTATTCTAGCTAGTTTTATTGAAAGATTTGAAATTTTACGTATAATGTAGCAATAATACACCTATGATCTTTTATTCTTAATGCATGTAGCATTACTCATAAAATCAACTTATTCTTCTTGGACTCCCATGAATAATTTT
Source organism: Mangifera indica (assembly GCF_011075055.1). NCBI lineage: Eukaryota > Viridiplantae > Streptophyta > Magnoliopsida > Sapindales > Anacardiaceae > Mangifera > Mangifera indica. The sequence goes on from NC_058146.1 coordinate 6,975,898, forward strand.
TTGGTTTCAGCTACGGCTTCGCACTTTGCAAAACGAAGGGGTTTGCCTTTTCAGCATTGTTCCAACAGTATGACTGGTGTCAAATCCCACCTTCAAGTTCTCACATGAACCTGATATCTTATAATGCATGGCTCTAGATCTCGACCTTTCGTCTGCAAATGTTTTTATTTTTCCATGTATCGTCACATCAAACTCTACGGCTCCGCTTCCAACCAATTCCTCTTCAACTTCATGAGCAGACGGCCTGGAAATTGTTGCCGATGAGTGATTGAATCCTGCGGCCAACAAATTCTCCTCACCCGCCGCTTGCTCAAAACAACTGATGATCATCCCACCTGATATAAATTCTTTTCTGTAGGAGACATGAACTTCAAAACTCGAATACGAGATTATGTAATCTTTGTAAGGGTTTTTAATGGACAAAATGATATTCCAGTCACCAGATAACTTAGACTCTGAAACGGAAACTGAAAAGTTATTGACGGAGAGTGAGTTCACCTGGATTTGAGGACGACTGTTGGAAACTCCTAAGAAAGTTAGTAAAAAGAAACCACTGTAGACTGCAGCAACGAAGAAAACAGGGATGCAGTCCTCCCTGAAAGTTTCATCATTCCCTGGATCAACATTCTTCTCAGGGTCCATTGAACTGCTCTTCATATAAACATTCTTATTGTTGAAGAAGGACAAACAAATTGATTATATACGGAGGAGAAAATGAAGAAGAAGAAGGGAATAGGTTATGTTAAGTTTTTGAATATAAGAACAATTATGAAACATAAAATAAGCATAATGAATTCATCTCAGTCAAATTAGGGTTAAAGGGATCATAGTATCCCATTGAAGTAGTAACTAACTAATACAAAATCTTTCAAGAAAAAAGATAAAATGGATGAGATATAGTTTTGTATATGCATCAGGATCCTCTCGATTTTACCTAGATTTTTTACATTCTTTTGATATTTAAAATATAGCATTCACACAGATAATATTGCTTATTTTTATTTTTTATTTAAACCCATATATTATCAACAAAATTATAAAAAACAAATATTCACTATTCAGCCAATATATTTATTTATTTGCCCTTATATAATGAATAATGAATATTCTATTGAAAAGAGTATTATTTGTAGATTCAGTAATACAATTTTGTTTAACCATTTTGCACAGTACCCACCGTGTTTAATTCACTGAAAATAAAATTAGAGGTGTGCATAATTCAGTTCAAACTATAAAACTAGATTAAACTGTTTAAAAATTATAGTTTGATTTGAAAAAATTTCAAACTGTTTTTTTAATTTGGGTTGTGGTTTGGATGATTTTAAAACCAAACCAAACTGTAAACTATAGTTTTTTATTTCATATAAATAATATGCACAAAAAATGACATGTTATCCTATGATTGAAATTTTTTAAATTAGAGATAAAATAATACCTAATAACTTGGTGATATGACATTATTTGTGTATAAAGTATTCACATAATTTTTCAATAAACACTTAAGTGTACAACTTATTTTTTTCATATTTATTTTGTCTTCGATCTCTCTCTCTCTCTCTCTCTCTCTCTCTCTCTCTCTCTCTCTATATATATATATATATATATATATATATACACACACACATGTTTATATTATATTTAAAAAATCACTATAATTTAATTAATTTTATTAAATAATATATATTTAGAAGTAAATAATGCGTAATCTAAGCCGAACCAAATCATATTTTTTCAATTAACTTAGTTTGTAAATTTTTCAAATTATTTTTTTAACTTGATTTGAAAAAACTCTAAAACTATATTAAACTAAACTGTATCCGCCCTTATATAAAATAGCATGCACTAACTTTTTATTCGCCACAACGGCACAACAGTTATAATATCAAAATTAATTCAGACGGCATTCTTGCTATTATTAATGAAAATATCCAATAAAGAGAGAACATCGTCAAAAATCCGTTAATTTTATTTATTTTATTGCTCACTGTAATCGCAATTAATTCTTCTGTGTTAACAACATTATTAACAATGATAGAACACGCATTTTCCATTACAAAGATAATAGAAACAAAACTTCCCAACAAGTTGGAAGATAAATTTTTTAATGATAGTCAACAGTACATACCACAGAGGACATTGTTGCAAAGTTCATATGAAGTCCATCATTGATGATTTCAACTCTCTAAAGTCAAGCCGGATATGCACGTGAGAAGAATTGATTACTTTATGTCTAATTTAAAATTATTTAATTATATAATAATATATCATTATTTATATACAAAATTGTACATATAGTATAACTCCAAAGTGAAATATATTGCAGTTAACATGCTACTTCTATTTGTAAGATCTTATATCTAAGTAAATTTCTTATCCTTCATTTATTTTTGAAAAGATTTAGCAAGATATTGAATATAGTTGTCCACTTTTTATTCTTCAATATTGAATCTGAACATAAATACTATTACATACAGAGACTCTTCATACAAACTTATTTTTATATTATAAAACATAATTTTGTAAGGAATATATGCTTAATTAGTTCGTATATATAAAATTAATGTTAAAATTATTTGAGCTTAACTCTATTTTTTTTATCACTCTAATGCGAAACACACTAAATTGAGATTCTAAATTTGAGTCTATGTATAACAATTGATTTGACAAGAATTTGGAAGATTAGGGTTTTTCATATATAACTGGTTTGTTTTTGTAGTCCCCTCCATGTATATAACTAATTTGTTTGTCTTTCATTTTGGGCTTCAATGGATCCTAAGAAAAATAGTTTGATAAATAAATTATCTAATTTTTTATTTATAATAATAATAATATCTCTTAGTGGACATTATTAATTAAAAAATTTTTGAGGACATTAAATATCAGTAAATATCGTTTCAGTTTTTCTGCAATATCTCTATTCAACGGGCGCTTCAACAGATCCAGAAGAAGAATATCAATATTTACTATACATGCTTTAACAGAACTTGAGAAAAATATTAATATGGTGGCTTCAACAGATCTTGAGAAGAATATTAAAAAAGTTCCTTCAAGAAATTTTGATGAAGCCGACTTGAGCTTGCCATTTGAACTGTGTATCCCTATTCTCTTCATATGTCTAGGGGTGCTTTTTCTTTTATCATTTTTCGCAGCCAGCTTCGATGAACATCCTGAGATTCAGGTGTACTCTCTATTCGTTGATAACTTTTCTGTTAACAGTTCAAAGTCTGAGTTAACTGGCAATTGGGATATCATTTTGTCCGTAGAAAACCCTTACAAGAACAAAATAATCAGGTATGAGAAGTTCGATGTTGTTGTAGGGTACAGGAGAGAGTTTATATCAGGTGCAGTGATCAAACCTTTTGCGCAAAGAAAAGGTGAATTAAATTTGGTGAAAGCACACATCGGCGTCTCATCGGCACCGGTTTCCGACTATGTTGCCGGGGGAGTTGAAGGCGATTTGAATGGAAACGTCGTGAAATTTGATGTGACGATAGATACAAGAGTGAATATAGATGTGACAGCAATCGATAAGGGAACACCTTATGATATAACAGGTTTGTGCGAGGATTTGAAGGTGGCATTTGATTCCAATGCCACCTTTGGAACAATGCTGCTAAGCCCATTTCCTTGCAAAATGCAAACCCGAAAACGTTAACAGAAAATCTTGGGTCTAGCTAGTCATTTTTGTTTTTCTTTTTGTTTGTTTTACCCAGTTTGTGCCAAAATTTAACTTCTCAAAATGGAATCTTCAATTGCAGAAAATTGAATATTTGTCAGAAAAGTGCTTGAAATAAAAATGTAATTGCTTATATTCAAATTCATTGTATATATTTTCAGTGAATAGGAAATTTGTTTTTCTTTCCTTAAATTCTTATTATACAGATTATTTGTATACATGATTATGAGTGCCATTAACAAGTAATTAGGTAAACTATGATTTCATGCAAACATGTAACAGAAAATATGGTAGACAACAAAGTAAATGATGCAAATCATTTTTTACCTTGTTAGATTCGAAACGAGTTTATTCAAGTTTGATATGAGCTTTGCTCAAACAAACCTAAACCCGAGCTAACATATATGAACTCGATTTTGGATCTGAACTAAAATATTTTTGAAAATCGATCATGAGCCTGAGCTTGAGCTTTAATATATTTAAAAAAAATTTAAACAACGTCGCACAAGTTATAAGGAAACCAAATTTGAACGAATGAGATCAGTGAGCCTGAGTCAATTTCGGCTTGTCTACACAAACTCAAGCCGAATACGAAATCCCGATCTATGAAACAAGTCGAACAAGAACTGTATTGAGCTCAAGCTCAACAAGCCTGAATCCAAGCATGAGCTAAACCCTCTAAAAAGAACCTAAAAACAAGCTTCACTTTGTTCAGGCTATGTTCAACTTGAATCCAGCCTACCTATTTCAGCTATAGTTATGGCCTACATTTATGGGATACAAATTCAAATCCATTATAACAAAAAATAAAATGTCAAATATTTTAAAAGATCAACTCAAATACTCCGGTTATAAAACTCACATAATTGAAACTTAAACCTTAACAACATAAGTTAATACATATTTGAATTAGAAATGAGTATCCCACTCATTTTTCGAAGCTTCTTTAGAAAGAGAAGTTCATAATCTTGTTGAACGTGAGAGCTAAAATCTCTTCTGCTTTGAGAGATTAAAATCTCTTTATTCTCAGGTCACAGTCAGTTTTTAAGATCTGTGGAAAGATGATTACCTGCCAATTGAACTTAAAAGAGAAATTAATAAACAAAAATGAAAGCTGCAATAAAAATTAAGAACTCGAAGAACCAAAATATATTTGAGAGAGAAAGCAAATATTTAGGTTACAAAATGATGAAGAAAGAACTAGCCCAAATGCACTTGATTGTAGAGACTTGTAATGTTATCTGTAACAAAATTCACAAAAGTACAAAACTCATAAGGTGTAAATTGTAACTATTAATGTTATGTGTCATAAAAACTAATATATCAGAAAAGTAATAATAAAATGTCTTCTATGTACACACAACATTATTATCATCTATTATAAAGTTTGTGATCACAATTGTCTATGGTTTGGTAAAAATATCTAAAATCCCCTCATTTGGCAAAACGATAAACAAAGCCAATATAAAGCAGCAACAATCAGATCATTGTTGACTAAATATTAAAACAATATCTTTTAATTCTGCACTTCGCTCAAGCATATTAATTACAACAAATATTATATCAAAATATTTAAGTTTCAAGGAAAAGCAAGTCTTTATTCTACAAGGCATAGGAGTACCAAATAAAAATACCACCATGCAAATCGAAGTTCCAGGTATCTAAATGATGTAAGTCTGTATTATCAAAATTAGAGCAAGTAATCAATTACAATAATGTAAAATAATATAATATAAGAACCATTCATATACAGAGTCATATGAAAATGCAAAACATTCTGTATTTTTTAATAAGCATCAAATCAAGGTAAATCTTTAAATTTATATAAACATATTTTTGAATTCTATTGACCTCAAACTTGCCCTAATTTCATTCTTAAGAAATTTGAACTCATCATTATCATAGGTTAATTGAATTAAAACATATATGACTCTATTGGTGATTTGATAAAAGATTTTAACTGATTTTTGAATTGCAGAGGCTTGAATGTGGAAGAAGACTTGATTTTTCTTTCTTCTCCTGTATACGTTAATTGTGAACGTAACTAATTGTAAGCTATATTTTTTAAAATTGTATGATGGACAATGAGAAAACCAATCTTATATAGTATTTAGAAAAACATCAATTACACCCTTATAAAAGCGTACTATACTATATAAACTCTTTTATATTGAGTAATAATACTTTAAGGCATAATTTATTATTAAATTTATACTTTATATTAATTAAATATGAATCATACTAATAAAAATATTCTTACATATGATACATTCAAATAGTTAAGCAAAAAAAAAAAAACCTTTAAACTTTGGAGTGTTCTGATTAATTCCTATAGAAAAAAAACTATAACTCCCGACTCACTTCCCCTGAAACTCTACTTTGCTTAATTTGGTTGATGTTGCCTTCTCCGCCTCTTTGGCAGACAGTTTGCCCAAGCTTACTTGTTTATTTTTGATCGACGAATGGGAGCAGAACTAAAAGTAGTGTTTTTAGAGTAAAGATGCCTAGTTGTTGTAGTCTTATACCTCTTTCCGAAGATCCTTGGAGTGGTGTTGGCAACAACTTCTCTGAGCACAACAGCCCCTTTAGAAGAAGACTGAGAATCACTCTTTTTTTCTTCTTCAACCTTTCTTTTTGAAGTGTCTCATGGATTCTCTTGTTCTTTTTCTGTGTTATCTTTTTCTTTGTTAATTTCTTCTTATTTTTAAGCAAAGACCATTTCATCTACCAAAGGACTAAGATCTTTTGTACAAGTACAACTATTTTTTGTATTATGGCACTTCTCAATTGTTGTCACAACAGACCAAATGTTATTCAACTTTTCATGCAGTTTGTTTTGCCATGAATTTGGTTTAAAAACAAATTCTTGATCAGTTGAGGACTAATTTGGTTTGGGAAGATGTGGTGCAAAAGAGAATTGGAGGATTTATTTGTCTATAACTTTTATTTTTAAATTAAATTCATTTGGGAAAGATTTCGTATGGTTAGAAGCAATTATACGGCGTATCAACAAGAAAAAGGAAATATCTTGGACTTTGTCTTTTTTAAGCCTTCGGTCTCCATTTATTCATAAATCAAGGAGCTCCATTCTTTTTCCGCTACCCGTAGCATAAAAATTTGACCTCAAGTACGGCTAGATGTTCTCTTATAACAATAAGATAGAAAGGGAAACATATTCCCTAACAATAAACTGTCTAGAGATGTGGTTACTGATTTCTCCTATATTATTGCTAAGATTAGCATAAAAACCTTTCACTAATGTTTGAGACTGAATCATGAAATGCTTGATGGAGTTGGTCCACTCTTGTGAACCCAACCATGGTCATAATGTGCACGCACGCACACACACGCTTCTTTGAGTATAATCTTGGATGCATATCCAATATTGTTCCACAATGAATCTCACATACACGCACACACATGTGCACACTTCTTTAAGTATAATCTTGGACAGAGATATAATATTATTCCACAATGAATCCATGATATGAATATTTCTTCATTAATGATATATAAAATTTGTTTTATATATTCTTAATTGGCATAATAATTATGTTAGTGTGACAACAAAAGCAAGATGTGTGTTGAGAAACCCCTATTTGAAGGTAATTTTTTTTTAATATATAAATCGGTTCTTTGTTTTATAGTTACAGAAAGCTTAGGTACTACAGATTGATGATCTCTGTGTTCCACCATGAAATTAATTAACCTCCAAACCATAGTTGTTAAAAGCGCATTTAAGTGAGAGGCTTCTCAAGGTAATAGGTCTACTATTTCAAGACATGCAACGTGAGCGAAAGTCATAAGCACAGCTTAGGTGCACTTTTATTGCACTTTAGAAGAAGTTAAAAAACACGCTTTTAAAACAAAATCTCTTTTTTTTTAAGTCTAACTCTAAATTAATGTATAAAGATAAAAAAGTTTTAGAATACAAGTCTTTTAATAAAGAGGAATGTTTTTATAAAGAAATAGATGAAATCAGAGATTAAAAATTTGATGATGAGGAAGAAGATATGACATTCGATAATGAAGACGAAGACTTGAATTTCGATTAAAATATATATTTAATAAAAGTTTATGTAAATTGAAGAGTTTATATTTTTTCACATTTTATTATAAACATCTATTTATTCTTTTAAGATTTCATTTATTAGTCATTATTAATTTTTTTTTTTACTTTTGGTCTATAAACAATCCTTCTCCTTCACTTTTTTCACTTAAATGATAGGATCTCTTGTCACTTTTAGGCACTTTTCATCTTTAACACCTATGTTCCGAACACCATGGTAATAAAGTTTTAAATAGCAAATGTAACTACTGGAAGAAATTTAAAATAAAAAAAATAAGATTGTTAATGCTTGTGAATCTATCATTTCAATAGTTGATGAATATGAGTTAAGTGCTTTAGATGCGTTGGTTACCTAAACCGCGCAATTTTTTGCAACCTTAGCTCACAAGCGAAAATCATATTCAAAGCAACGAAGACAAATAATCGACTCAAATTACTATATTATTGATGGAAAAGAAATTTAAAAAAATATCAATTTTCAGTTGATTCATCTGAGTGAATATATACTTTCATTTGCGCATAAATCATAAACAAGAGCTCATAAACAAAGCCAAATCAAATTCAAAGAGAGAACTAATTAATAATTAGATTATAATTAATCACAAAAAAATCAAAAGTTTAAGCCGGGAATCATACATAACAGATCAACTTACACATAAAATTAACTAAAAATGTCGATACATAATTTCGGTTATGCAGCAGCTAAATTGCCTGGAAGAGTATTTACATCTTCATAATTCACTCCACCACTGCCCTGCTTATTATCTTTTTCCTTTACAGTAGCTTCTGAAGATGCTTGTTTCCCGGTAAGCCGCTGCACGAGCCCCTTGAATTCTTCACCTCTTACATGAATAATCTTTGGAGACACCAAATATACCACCACAGGAGATTTTACTCTTTCAACATGACTACTATTATTCTTCTTCTTCATAATCTTTGAAGAGCTCTTGTTCACCTGAAGAGCCGCAGGCCGCAGACCCTGAAGCTTCGAACTTCTTGCAGAAATGTTCATCGATAAGATTGGTTGAGAGTTTTGGAATGAAAATGAAGAATTAATCCAAGAAGGGTTTATTTATATAAATAAATTGAAGAGAGGGAGAAATGAATAAAGTTGGTGTAGGGTTGAATCCGTCTTAATATTCAATGGTTTTGCATGGATTAGATTTGCCGGCCTGTACTCTATCAAGAAATTATAAAGTATTTTTTAAGATTTTGTTTTTGGTTGGGTGAGAAAAAGGCCAGTGAATTAGTCAATTCAAAAGGAATACTAGATGTGTCTTTTTCTTCTTCCGTCTCAAACGTTCACCAACTTCATTAAAGCTTTGTGATTGACTATACTCATAGAAATTAATTCATTATTAGAAATTAATATATAAACTCATACTTTAAATATAGTGTTAAATTTAATTTATTTGCAGAATGTATTGCAAACGTTTTCTGAAATTATTTATGATTCTCTTACGTGGTTTTCTTTTATATTTTAGAATTTGATCTTTTTTTTAAAGAGTTTTTAGTAATGTTAAGTCTGTATTTATAGTCTGGAAAATTTTTGAGACATTTCAGATGAAATTAAACTAATATTTGATAAGGAGTTGTTGGATTGTCCCGCCGATGTAGTAGGACTAGTGTAAAATTAATAAAATTTAAAGAACCTTCTATATAAAAGGTTTCCTTTGGAAGCTTTTAAGTGGCTCCACAAGATTTTAGCAAAGTGACACAAATAAAAAATTAAAAAGAGGAAGCGACGATTGCGGGCTTTCAGCGAATAGAAAAGAGAAAAAAGTTGTTGAAGAAAAATGGAAGATTTTGACCCAAAAAACGAAAGTCGTTTTCTTGTTTTTTGCATACACCTTTGCATCTACCTTTGTGTGTGTATTGAGCATACTTCTTGCGTCTCTCCCTGCGAACTCTGTGGTGGTTGTGGGTTGAACCTAAAGGAAGTTTTTGGTTATTTTCTCTTCATGGGTTTTGATAGGAAGTTATAGCAATCTTCGAGCAAGAGATTAACAAACAAGAGTCCAACTTTGTGTGAAAGGAAACGATAAAATTTCTCTCATTGTGTTCTTGTTGTATTTTTATGATCGTTCTGATGATATTGTTGTGGACTCTAGTTTATTATAGAGAACTTCTTTGATTATAAACTCATTATGATATGGTAAAAGATTGTTTTTCCATGGTTTTTTCATCCCTTGCATTGAGAAGGTTTATCTAAGTAAATTTGGTGTTTGCTTTTTATTGTGTTTTGGTTTCCATTATTTTGTGGCTGCATGCTGTTTTGGGTGGATCTCTTGAGAATTTATCACTTCATTGAGTTTGGAAATCATGTTGAAAGATCTAAAAGGGTGTCTTTTTTTTTTTTTTGGCTAAAAACTTGTATCATAACACAATTTAGGATTTTTCTCTACCTTATGTGTTAATAGGAACTCTATAAAAGTAGAATGATGAATCTAAATGGTTCAAATTATCATACATGGAAAGGGAAGATGGACTAGGGCTGGATTCGAGTCGAGCCGTTTTGTATATATATATAGATCAAAACGACGTCGTTTTGTATGAAAAATTAAAAAAAAAAATTACCGAGCCAACCCGAGCCAGCTCGAGCTCGATCGAGCTGAGCAGAGTCTGGCTCGTTTCGGGCTTGAACCAAGCCGAGCCGAGCTCGAGCTCGAGCTCGAGCTGGCTTGGCTCAAATCCAGCCCTAAGATGGACTATCTACTTTATGTGAAGGATTATTATCTATTGATATTTGTATCAAGAAACTATATACGAGTGTAGGATGGACCTTGCTTCATAGACAGTTTTGCAAATACATTAGATAATAAGTAGACATAATGTTCTAAACCATATGAGTGGAGAGACTAATGTTCGCACACTCTTAAAAACTAGAAAGGTTTTATGCTAGGAAATGATCAAGTGTTTTTTTTCAAGCAAACGATGGTTTGAGGTATTAGGATTGAATCACCATGATAGATCATTTGAATACATTTCAAGGGTTATAAATCATTTACTTGGAATAGGAACCACTTTTGATGATGAGGTTTAATGATTATGACTAATTTATACATTACTGGATATATGAAAGACCTTGTGAACCCTCTTTTTGTCTAACTAAACTCTGTATGGAAAGATCACAATGGATTTGATTAAAGGTAATGTTTTGAATGAAAATATTAGAAGAAAGTCACGGGTATATTTTTCACGTTCAAAAACCCTTGGGACAGAATAGTGAGGAAGGAAAAAAAGTATAAATCTCCAATATTTAGAAGAGAACTAAATTACTCTCATTAGGGTGAGCCAGACTACTTTCATAGAAGTTGTTGTAAGTTGAAAAAGGTAAAGACCAAGGAGAAAGAAGAAAACAAAGATAAGAAAGAAATAAACCGATTGTCCTTGACATGGATAGTTGATTTTGTGCTTTGTAACATGTGACTTGTCATCGTGAGTATTTCTCATTATCCATTCATTCGTGGTCACTAGTCATATTGGATGAAAAATTATGTATTTACAAAAATTACAAAAATTTGTAAAGTAATTTTACATGCCATTGTTGGTTGCATATTATGGTTTAACAGTGTGTTAGATATGTCTCTAATATACGAATCAATTTTATTTCCATGGGTCAATTGATGAAGAGAGTTGTTATGGTTTATTTGGCAATGGAGTTTGGAATTTCACAAGGGGAAACCTGGTGTTGGCCAAAGGAATAAAGCAAAATACTCTCTATGTTACTCATGTCAAGTTATGTGTCATAGAGGTAAATTCAGTTGATGATTCATTGGTTGAGTTGTGGCATAGATGACCCAAACACTTGAGTGGGAAAGGTCTTGGAGTCCTTACCAAGAAGAAACTATTTTTCCTATTTTAATTAATATCTCAATTTTTAGTGAGATTAAGATCCATATTTTAGCATTACATCAAATTCATTAGTGTCAAAAAAAGGTTTAAGAATTAAGAAAAAACTAAAAAACTTATAAATATGCAAATGGTCAGGTTTGGAAATTGAAAATATAGAATGCATGGAGCTCACGTTTGGGGTACAAAGTAAACCTGTCTGCTAAGTTGTATATAATTATATTAAAATCAATCTGGCCTTTAGGCTTTTAATTAAAGTACTCTTATTTTTTTTATTTAAAATATTTTTAAATTTTTTATTTATTTAATCAAGATATAAAATAACATATTTGACCCATCGATTAATTTATTAAACTAAGTTATTCGTTTATGACAGGTTGGCCAATTTACTTGTCCAATCTATCTAATCATAGTCGGTTAACCAGTTTATCTGATTAATTCTAAATTTCAAATTTAAAAAAAAAAATTACATTAAAAAATAATTATATTTATATAATAAAAAAATTATATATATATATTATTTTAATTAATATCCCATTATATGGTGCAAATGTTTTGCGATTGGTCTGAAATTGAGCCCAATAACAAATAAGCACTCTTCCGATAAGCTGTAACGAGGAAGCACTTCTGTGGTCATATGGAGCCCACCCCTTCGCTCAATCTAGCTTTGTCATACAAAGCCGGCTTTCGTTGAAATGTCAGACGGAGGACCAGTTGAAGAACGCCCCAATAAAGTGCCAATGGTAATGGTAAGGAATATTTATTGATATATAGTATCGACCATGAAGGATATCTATTTCTCAGTTAATTTGGATGAAAAAAGAAAATTTTATATAAAAAAAAAATTATAAGGGTAATTATTAAACCCAAAATTTATTATACTGAGTGAGATTAATTCTAATCTAATAGGACGCTCTAATTTAGGTAAATTTTTTTATTATAAAAAAATCATATTAATATACATAACTTTATATATTTAATTAAAATTATCTAATTAATTAATAATATATTATTATTTGCATAAATATTTATATTTATTATTATATAAATAATATTATTTTTACCGAATATGCTATGGAGGCTTCGAATTTGATGAGTAGAAAGCTTTTGAAAACTCCAAAGGTTTGATTAAACCGACCCATTAGATAAGAATCTAATCAACTCTTCAATCACAAGCCAAAGGTCTATCTCCAAAGGGCTCAAATTTACCATCTAACTTGGGGCAATTATTTTATCATTTCTGCAACACTTGTTTGCTAGTACAACAACATTCAAATGAAAGTTCCTGAGTCTTTTTCATCAGGAAACTCCCCAAAACCAGACAAACGTACAACAAATATTGCTTTAAACAACCGCTTGATACCCAAAATCCAGATCCATTGGCAGGCCAGACTGAACATCGTATAGCTAGTTCACTAGTCACTTCAAAGTATCAATCTACCAAACTGGAGTAAGTCAAATTGGATGTTGAAAAATGAACAGTATTACTTCTTGTTGCTTTCTCAATAATGTTATTTACCTTCACACATGGGTTAAGGGATTTTTTGCCTAAAAACAAACACAGTACAAATATTATAGCAAAGGGGCCTCAGATATCAAAGTGACATTGCATATTCGACAAAGGCGGAAAAAATATATTATTAAATGAACGAGGCGACAAAGGGTGACCTGAATGAAAAATTCTATGTAATTAAACCTCTCAATGAAGTATGAACATTAAAATTTCTTAAGATTGAATATGATCAGCTATAATCCTATGTCAAGAACTCTGGCAAAAAAATAAAGAAAAGAAATCAATATATAGAGAAATGATGAACTGCTTAAAATCAAAGCCGAAGTCTTGGATGAGAACAATAGCACTTCATATTGGTTGAAATCATACAAGAATCTGAAATGTACAGGGGCAGATTGGTACAAGACTTGTACCTTCCGCTGAATACCAACAACCTAAATGAATGAGCATGCCTACACTGTATCCATGTTTTACTGATCAACCACAAGAATCTATTCGATCCCAAGAAAAAGAAACGAATCAACACTGCACAATACACCCAATTCCGTGGCAACCAGGAATCCAGACAAAAGAATGCGAAAGTAATGGTATAAGTGTGATGAAAGTCCACAAGGCATTCACATTTATGAGCAAAAGCATTTGCAATTGTTGGCATAAACTTCCAAATGATACAGAAACTTGAAAACCAATTTCACACTTGTGTGCTGGAAACACATCTTGATTGCCTCATGTGCGGGCTCTTATCTAGAAGCATTAGCAAGCCCACATTGTTGGCTGATAACTCAGCTGTAAACCTGCAATAACATTGAAATTATGACAAAATATGAGATGAAACATGAGAGATACACATGTTGGATGCAGCTGTGCCTGCAGGCACACAAGAATGGTAACTGCAGCTCAATTTCTCACATTAAAAGCCTTGATCAACAAATAATTGGTATCACAAAATTCTCAATAGATATCCTGTATCCTTTGGTAGTTGGAACTTACATAAATTTCCACATTAAAGCATCATTTAAGTTGTTCAAGTAGAGAACTCCGATATTAATTTTTCTTCTATCGGTTTTACCATTGTGAAAACTGTCTCAAACTTTCAACTAAACACTTGCATTTGAATACATCAAATGAGAGTTGCCTACTCTAAGAGGCCATGTGAATCCTACTCAAAAAGTGATAAATGCATACAATATGTTGTGTATGGTTTGTAGGATAGTCATTAAATTTCCAAAAGATTCTAAATATCTAAAGGAACATTAATTGGTTATTCCTCTTAAAAGGACATTATTCTCCCCTTCAAATTGTTTCAAGGAACTAAACAATATGCAAAACATGCAGTGAGTTAGCCAACAAGATTGTGAACAGGTTATACCTTCTTACTCATTAGAGAAGAGACATAATGGATCAATAAGTAACTCAATTACTAACTATGTATTATTTACTTACTTGCTACGAGAAGCTTTTCTCCTCCAGAAGACAAAGGTCACAATCCACTGAACATAAAACATAAGAGAGGTAAAACTTCGATACAGAGTGCTCAGGTAATTGAAATACATCATATTAACAGACAAGAAAAAATAAAGTTTTGTTAGCTACAACATCAATATATATTTGGTTTATGATGCTTCCATCAATGTTGATATAAACCAGAGAAACATGTTCACACTTAATATCAAATAAGAAGCACTCTCATAAAGCATATTATATGAAAAAACTAATGATGTACCAACTAAGATACACCAAAACTGGTTTAAGAGACAGCTAAAAGATGAGAAAATGAACCAAAATCAAAGTATATGCATATTCAGAGAGGACAAAAAAGCTGCTGAAAATATTCCTAGTGAGCATAATAACAATTATAAAACTGTTTGAGGGAAAAAGAAAAGAAAATGAAAATTTTCAGTGAAATCCATTTTTTGGTAGGGATCAGCTATAGGAGTTTTAGATGCCCTAAAGTAAAATTATAAAATGATAAAAAAGCATGAGGCTGCCATTCACTGTTGCTTGCTGTTTTCTCCAAATTCAAAGTAATCAAAAGAGTTCCATTTAATTACAGCTTAAATCATGTTTTAACTACCCTTCCAGATTATAATTCAGTTTGTGAGCACTTGGAAAATTGGAGATTTAGATGAAAAGAAAATTTAAAATTCTATACCATTGTAAAAGGTCAAGTTCATTACTCGATAATGCAACATGGTAGAAATCAATGTACTGGTTTGTGGCAATGTGCATATCATCCTAAATAAAAGATGACAAAGGATAAACGATGCATCCAAAAATACCTTGAAAATTGACATGAGGGAAAAGCTTCTGACAGCAGATGATTTCCTCACAGGCATTTGTCTTTCAGGGGTCATTTCCTTGCACAGATGTTGAGCAATTTCTTTTAATAATACCATTTGTGCTTTGTCAGTCCGCATTGACATAATTGCCTGTCTCATTGATTCCCTGTCAGCCTCAAGTGCCCGGAGCCTCATGTAGAGCTTCTTGATATATGGATCTTCAGTATCATATCTGTTCAGTGAATCTCTTGGTGAGTTAATATCATCCTCGCACATTCCTACACCATATTTAGGTTCCTTAAAACTATTATATTGTACTCCATTATGGACAGAATCAATGGTATAAACTCTGTCACTCATTTCATCGCCAATTTCTGATGTGTTATCTCTTTTTCTCAAAGTAGAAAAATCCTCTGTTTGTTCCATCTTCTTGAAACTTCTGTTAAACCTTGGAGATCCTGTGACAAAATCTGAACCTGTTTCTTTAAACATTCCCATGTACGAACTTGAACTATCATTGGAAAACCTCCTGCTGTGTTTATGGCGCCTAGGAGATTGACCAACAATCACACTCTCGAATATATTCTTCCCACTTGAAAAATCCCTGTCCAGCTGGCTTTTTCTAGGAGTCCTATCCATTTGATGAATCCTATATTCTAAATTCATCAATCGATTCTGGCCACGAGGGGTCTCTCCATATGGATATTTTTCGTTTTGGCCACGAGGGGTCTCTCCATATGGATACTTTTCGTTCTGGCCACGAGGGGTCTCTCCATATGGATACTTTTCGTTCTGGCCACGAGGGGTCTCCCCAAATGGATATATTTCAACATCTACACTGTCATCACCCTCCAAAGGGGCAGAATTCTCATTCAAGTTGCACTTTAAAGGTGGGTATTCAAACACAGGAAGATCCAATTGAGCATCAAAGGTTTCAACTGTGCTTGTGTTTCGACTAAGGCAAAGTTTCTCACCATCAGCCTCAGCCTCAGCCTCTGTAATCCCATAACTCATCATTCTATGTTTATAAGCCTGCACTTCACAAGTAAGGGCTTGAATGGCCTGCTCTCTCTTATACAATAAATCCTCGAAGGCCAAAAGCTCTTGTTGGTCGTGTGAGATTTTCTCTTCAGCAAATCGCTTGAACTGCCTTGCCTCCATTTGGACTTCTGCCTTCTCTCTTTGCAACCTCAATATCATGGACATGGCCTCATTTGCAGCTGAAGACGAGGCATTTCTCTCCTCGTCCAACTCCATATATAAATCTTGCATGGTTTTCTGTTGGCTAGCAACTGTTTCACGCAAGGCAGTGCACTCATTCTCAATTTGTACACGGGGATTCAAATCTACTGCTAAATCAGGTATAAAGAACCGATTTTCATTCTCAAACTCGTCGTATTTCCGTTTAACAGACCGAAGCCAAGTTCCAGAGGAACTACTCATTGAAGCACAACTACACCCACAATTACAACATTTCACCATATCCCTAGAAGGTGAGATTACTTCTAAATCCATTACTCAATGCTTCACATCCAAACTAAAATGATTCAAGATAAAATCTTGCAATCCTCATTAAAAGTTCCTACAGAGCTCAAATCCTCCCTCTTGGATCTACGGATCGGTTAAAAACAAATCATCCCCTTCCCTAACACCACCCAACAGCTATTCTTCTCCTCAGATCAACGAATTCACACCAAATTCCTACAAAAACAATAGAACATCCAAAATTAAACACAAAAATTCAACCTTTAAGGGGAAAAGGTGAAAATCAACCACCTTTCCAACATTAAAAACCATTTCAATTCTCCACATTAAGTTCCAGCTATAAAAAATCCCCCTTCAACGTAAAACAAACAATAAACCAAAACTAACCTTCGAACACAAAATTTTCCCGGGAAAATAGTTTCCACTTCAAGATTTTCTCTGCCAAAGAAATTTTCCCGGGAAAAGTGAGAATTTTCTTTATCTCCGAGAAAATATTAAAAAAAGCAACGCAAAAGAAACGAAGTGGGAAAAAGGTTGTGGTGAGTGAAGGAGAAATAGAAAATAGCAGAGAATGGTGTTTGGAGGGAAGGAAAATAGGGAAGGAAACGGATTTTGAAACCCTAGATTTTTATTTATATTTATTTTGTTTCCCGATTCTGTTGGCTTGTTTTAATTTTGTCCAAAGTAATTTCTGTTGAATTGGGTGCAGCGAGAGAGAGAGAGAGAAAATGAAAGCGAAAATGAAGTATTTATTTTTGGAGAGAGAAAAAATCGGAAATTATTATTAATCATTAATCAACGGAGTTTTCAACCCAACTACTAATAATTAATTAATTAATTAATTAAATTTTTTATTGAATTAAAAAAAGTCATCTCTGACTTGGCAAATATTCGTCACTCGGATAAAATCTTTGGACAGGATTGTGGGTAATTAATTAAAATAAACAAAATTTTAAGAGTTTATACGTTTTTAGGTCATCCTAGAAAAGTTTTATCAAAATAAGCAAACCGTATTTTTTTTACCCTTTTTACCCTTATATTGAAAAACCAAGTAAAAATATTTTTTCTGAGAATATACGTCGGTTTATGGCGGTAACGATAGTAGCTAGGGATTTTACAGTGAAACCCTAAATATGTCGAATGTATATGAATGTTTTTGAATGTTTTGAACGCTTAAAATGATATAGTTTCAATGTTAATGGATGCCTAGAAGTGTAGCCGTTGAAAGACAAAAACGCAAAAAGTGAACAGTGTCGCGCAAACTGTGAATAGTGCTACGCAAACCGCGCAAATACTACTCACATCGCGCAAACTGCTTGCAAAATCGCGTAAAAAATACTGATCACAGACTATGATATCTACTTTTGCGCGATGTAATCAATGTTTGCGTGATTTAAAGTGGTTTGCGCGGTGTAAACAGTGTTTGCGCATTTGCGCAGCACTGTAAATTTGCGCAGTTTGCGTGACACTGTAAATTTGCGCGTTTTTGTCTCTCAACGGCTACACTTCCAGACATCCTTAACATTGAAACTACATCATTTTAAGCGTTCGAAACATTCAAAAACATCCATATACATAATTCGACATATTTAGGTTTCAGTGTAAAATCCCTAGCCACCATCGTAACCACCATAAACCGACGCACATTCTCAGAAAAAATATTTTTACTTAGTTTTTTAACATAAGGGTAAAAAGGGTAAAAAAAATACGGTTTGCTTATTTTGATAAAACTTTTCTAGGATGACCTAAAACGTATAAACGCTTAAAATTTTGCTTATTTTAATTAATTACCCCAGGATTGTGGTAACCGAGAAATGTTTTATTATAAAATAGAGAAAAATAATTACATATAAATTATTAATATAAATAAATTATTAATATATTTAATAAAATTTAATAAAAATTAATATATAAAAATGATTATTAGATTATTATTTATATTATTTTTATATTATTATTGATAATAAAATATTATTGAATTTTTTTATTAATTATAAATTAAATAATATAATATAAATAATAAATTATTAAATTAATTTTCTTTGTACCCAACCAAACCCCTTTATGTAATTATCTAATGATACTATCATATAATATTATATAATTATAGAAAGTTTTAAATTAAAGATAAAATAATAATTAATTATATATTAATATATTATTGTTTGTACATAAAACTATGTATATTATTTATACATGTTTTATTGATAATTATTACAACATTATTGTGAAATAAAAATAAAAAATAATATTGTTTCCTATTTCATGGCTACTAGACAAAAAGACATCCTACTTAGGGCTTATGCTAGATGTAAAGGGCAAGGACCAAGTCATGACTACCCTTTTTCTCACTATTTTGTATTTATAGTCATGAGTTAATGTTACATAAGTTTAAGATAACTCACAAGATAACATAGTGGTCATAGCTCATGCCTTAAACTTTCTCATTCTTTATGGAAAGATGCTTGTTCACGGGTTGTTGTTGGGAGTCATATCTACGAGATGACTAAAGGAGGAATTTTGATTACATAACAATTACCCCATCGTTTTTGGAGTGTAAATAGTGTTGCAAAAACTTTTCACCTCTTAGCATAAATAAATGCCACATGATTGGTCAAGATTTTGTAATTTTCTAAATGGTTGTAGGTACCAAACATTTAATACATCGTATATGTGAATTGTATGCCCTTCAAATTGATTCAAAAGTTATGATGTCTTATGGGTTACGTCTTTTTCTATATGCTTTTGAGTTGACGAACTTTGTATGTCCAAAAGCGCCTTAATCTTCTTTATAATACTTTTTCTCTAAATACATACTTCTATTTAAAATGACTTAAAAACACGTGTATAACTTAAACTTTTAACAATTACAATAGAAAAAACAGTATGTTCACATACACTTACTCAAATTACATGGAAAAAAGGTGAAAACTAAAATAACTAGAATCCATGTCTCAAACTGGAAATAAAGTAAAAACAATATAAACTTATAAAATCTGCAAATAACGAAAATGTTTTCCAGTCTCATGCAATGATCTTATATATATATATATATATATATATATATATATATATATATATATATATATATATATATATATTTTCATGTGCATCCAATATTTGTATTAATATATTCCATTCCTGTTAATCTTGTGCAGTGTGTAAACCTGGAAGGTGTAATAAAATGTTGAGCCTAAATGCACTGTACACTGTACACTACTGTGAAGAGTGTAATTTTTTTATCTTGTTCAATGTAGAATTTTATTATTGTCCTGTGCAGAGTGTAATTTTTTTTAACTGTATATGTAAAAATCTTGTGCAGTGTAATTTGCATTGTGCAACATAAAAATATTACAATCTGACATACGATTTAAGAACCTCACATTTAAAATGAATGCAAATATTAAGTTCTTTGACAATAGCTATTATACACATCAATTTGGTTTGGTTGAGTTTTTAATAAAAATTTTCAACTTGAATATGTTGTTTATACTTTATATGTCATAATTATGCTATAACTTGATTTGATTACCTTATAAATTATCTTATAATTGATACAATATTGTTATCTTATAAATTGTTTGTTATTATTAGGTATTTAGGATTCTGAAATGTCTTCTTCTCAATATCACAATAACATACTCTAACTTAGAAATATACCCGTTTAGTTGATCCTAACAATAAAAGCAATTTTATATGCAATTTTTGTGAGAAAATAACAAGAGGGAGAGTATTTAGAACAAAGAAACACTTTGTCAGAGGTCATAAAGATGTGAAGAAGTGTACAAAATGCCCCCTTCATATCCATGAGGAGATTATACAGTACTTGAATGCCAAGTAGTATTTGTACTTGAATGTCACTGAGTTCTGGGTTCAGACTATCATCATCAACATCCTCTGGGTTGATTCAGTGCTTTGACTCAAGTTGACTTCATGATCACTACCTTCAAGACCATGGCCAGTTTAATACATAAAAATGTATATGCAAAACTCAGAAACATTACATCTAAACCAGACATAGTAATAAACTCTACATAAGTAAAACATTATTTACACTAAATAGATTACATCACATATGAACAAGTACTTAAATGAAATATTAATCAAACTAAATCAATTGCATCTTATTTTAACAAATGCATAAATCATACATTAATCAAACTAAAAATAATAACAAAGAAAATAATTGGCCAGGTAAAAGATATGTTGCTTTGCATCCGTTGACTGATGTCACCTACGTGGCAAATCAAACGGTTCACTACGTTTTTTAAGTTAAAAATAACCAAAAAAGGACCGTTAGGAATCCCTAACCTCAGTTCGCCTATAAATTCAGTTCAGTGACATTCAATTCGTTCAATCTTTTTTCCTCTTCTTTTTTTCAATAATCTTGAGTTTGTATCAGTTCAGTGACATTCAATTCGTTCAATCTTTTTTCCTCTTCTTTTTTTAATTCTCTCTTTTATTTGCAAGTAAAGCAAACAAAAGAGAGAATTTTTTTAATGGTATAAGTGATGTCAATCATTTGGGAGATAACGATGATAAAGGTGATATCATCTCTTCTACGAAGCAAATTTCAAGTAGTATAAGTAAATATTATGATCAAAGTAGCAGCTTTGGTCAACAATCTAATGTTAAAGGCTTTATGGATGCATATATGGCTAAAAATTCTAGGAAAATAGAGCAAAATAAGAAGAAAGATGTGATGAGATAGTCCAATGTAAATGAAGCCTACTAGAAGGAATTAATGGAAAAAGCTTGTCAAGATATGACTAGATGGATGTATGATGCTGACATAACTTTTAATATCATGAATTATCCTAGTTTTAAGGTTATGATTAAGTTAATTGGGCGGTATGGAATTGGGAAGAAGCTCCCCAGTTATCATAATGCGAGGATTCCTTTACTAAAAAAAATATGTGAAATGGTGAATAATTCAATTAAAAAACATATGAAAGAGTGGGCAAAATATGATTGCAACATAATGACTTATAGATGGACATATAAAACACGTAGGAGTAATAAATTTTGTGATGAATTTCCCTAATAGATTAGTTTTCATTGAATCTATTGATGTTTTTACATATGCAAAATCAGGGGAAAATTGTTTGGCTAGATGGTGAAAAAGACTGGTGCACAATATGTAGTTCAATTTGTAGTTGACAATGCATAAAAAAAATATTAGCTGGTAAGAGTTAAAATTTTGAATTTTTATTTATTTTTTCTAATCAATAGTTCATGTATTAAAATTTATATGTTATTTGAATATCTGATTTGTTTTTTAAGAAAATTGTTACAAGCCAAAGGAATCATTTATATTTCACACCTTGTGCGACATATTGTGTTGATTTAATATTAGAGGATATTGGAATTTCGTCTGTTATTGCTCTTAAAAGATATATCTATAATTAGTCTAGTATGGTGAATATGATAAGACGACTCATGGGTAAGAAAGAGTTATTTAGGCTAGTTGTTATAATATTTACAACAACATTTTTGACATTACAATGCATATATCAACAAAAAAATACTTTGAGGAAGATGTTTATATTAGAGGAATGGACACATAATAGATGGGTAAATGAACAACTGGAAAAAAAACTACATCATTTGTCACCTAGGCTACAATATAGAATAACATCCCTTATCTTTTAAAGTTATTTGGTCCTCTTGTTGGAGTGTTGTGTTTAGTTGATGGTGAAAGAAAACATGCAATGGGATATATATGAGGCTATGGAAAAGGCTTAAAAAACAATTGTGAAATGTTTCAAAAAAGATGAAAAGCACAAGTATGAACGAGTAAATGAGATGATTGATTGTAGATGGGATTGTCAACTTCATCACCCATTGCATGTAGTAGGATATTACTTAAATCCCAAATTCTATTACATGAACCTTGATAGCATGGAAGCAATACTAAGCTCATGAATGGTTTGTATGATTGCTTGCAAAAGTTGGTTCTAACCATAGATGAGCAAGACAAAATCAATGATGGGTTATCTTTGTATAGAATAGGTGGAGGTTTATTTGAGATAAACATCATTGTCAAACATACAAAAATAAAATCACTAGCTAAATGGTGGAGTGCTTATGGATTGAGTTGTCCACGTTTGTAAAAGTTCGTTATTAAAATTCTTAGTCTCACATATAATATTTCTGGCTATGAAAAGAATTTGAGTGTGTTCGACTATGCAAGTATTAATTAGTTATACTTATATCATCACTCAATATATATTATCCTACTCTCATTTACTTTTTAATACATGTTCTAATCAATATGTGTTTCATATATATACAAATTCATAGCAAGAAAAGAAATAAATTAGCACAAGAAAGACTAAATGATTTAGTCTTTGTGAAATAAAATCAACCATTGCAACATCGATATTCAGTTAATGATAGCATAGACCTAATTTTGTTTGATATAACTGATGAAAATAATGAATGGTTAATAGGGAAAATGGAGGGTGCAAATAACGTTGATTGTATTAATGGTGATGATGAATTGGTGTTTGAAGATGATTCTTAAATATGGGGTAATGTTGATATGGCTAGTGGTGTTGATGAAACTGTTTATGCTACAAGTACTTACATTGGTATGGTTGAACTTGCAGCAAAAAAGGCCAAAATTTCTTTTTTTTTTTTTTAAGTCTAACCCTAAGCCAATGTCTAAGGATAAAAAGATCTTTGAATATAAATTTTCTGATGAAGAAGAATATTTTAATGAATAAATAGATGAAATCGAAAATGAAAAATTTGATGATGAGGAAGAAGATATGACATTTGGTTATGAAGATGAACACTTAGATTTCGATTAAAATATATGTTTGATGGTATCACATTGTTGTACAAAATCACTTTTAATTTACATTCAATTACATACAAATAGCAATATTTTAATTATATTTATTCTATATAAGAAAAAGATGAATTCTTTTTTTTTTTACTTGTTGAAATATACAAATAATTTACAACAAGATATAGGCACATGCATTTATAATAAGTAAAATTTTAAATACCAAAATAATATATTATTTTATATATAATTTAAATTCATTCAATTATCTATAAATAGTATTATTATTTTAATGATTGAAAAGGGGAGAATAATTAATGGTTTGAGTACAATCTAAATTAATAAAAAGAAAAATAAAAGTTTGAAGGATGAGGGGCTTTCTAAGATTAGGCTTTGACATGATTAGTGGTCCACAATCCCATGATGGGTTTTGTATGGTTTGTGTATTTTGTGTACCTAGGGTTGGATTCAAACTAAGCCAGTTCGAATTTGAGCTCGAGTTTGGCTCGGTCGAACCCGAAATGAGTTGACTTTAGTCGAGCTCGATTGAACTTGAGTTACTCATCAGATTTTCTAATTAAATTTTTGATACAAAACAACATCGTTTTGAACAATATGTATTAAAACGACGTCATTTTGATAATAAAAAATGAGCCAAATTGAATTCAAACTAGTCTTAGCCAAGTTCGATCAAACTCGGCTCAAACTCACACTAATTATATATGAACCAAGTCAAACTTGAGCTTGAGCTCGACTCAGTTTGAATCTAACCCTATGTATCACATAGATTGTTGAGGTTTTAGGGGTTTTATGTTTTAGATTTAAATATTTAATTAAATATTTAAATAATATATTATTATTTTTAATTAAAAATAAAATAATATTTAACATATAATATTAACATTTCAATACTTAACTAAATTCTAAAATCTTGTATAAATAATTTTGCTCATTTAGTATATATTTTAAATAATCATTTTATGAGGCATATCATTATTTTTTTAACTGTTGAATTTTGATTTTAAAAAATGATAAGTAAAAATTCTTACACATGGTGAATTTTCCACCACGTAGACACTTTGAAAATTTTTGTGAATACATTAAATGCAAGAAGATAAACATGAAAGGTGAATAATGAGGGCCCAGGGGGAAGGGTGGTGCGGGCCTGTGAATTTTCCTATATAAGGACCCCCCTCAATTTGTATATACACTAATTTAACAATTCTATTTCACGCCTCTCAAATTCTCTGCTTTCATTTTTCTTCAGCTTACATCTACTTCATTTTTCTTCTTCTCCTGCATAAGTTTTTCTTTAATTATAAAATCATTTACTCATAATTTTTATTATATTTATAACACATTATTGATACCATCAGTTTAGATATATTTTAATATCATTTATTTTTTAATTACATTATTATTTTATTTATATATTGTAATATCTTAGTTATGATATTCTCTTATCTGTAAAATACAAACTATAAATATTTTAATTTTTGTGATTTTTCTACTTAATTTTTTATTTATAATTTTATTTAACTTACGATTCAAAGTTTGTAAAATCATGAATCTGGATTTGAAGTCCTGAATATTATTTATAATATGAAGTTTATAAAATCAAAACAATTTTAATTCACGCCTCCCAAATTCTCTGCTTTCATTTTTCTTTTGCTTACATCTATTTCATTCCTCTTCTTCTCTTGCATAAGTTTTTCTTTAATTATAAAATCCTTTACTCATAATTTTTATTATATTTATAACACGTTATGAGTACTATCAGCTCATATATATTTTAATATTAGTTATATTTTAATTATGTTATTATTTTATTTGTATATTATAAATACAGATATTGAAATTATAATATTGTCTTATTTATAAAATACAAATTAGAGATATTTTAGTTTCTATTATTCTTCTATTTAATTTTTCATTTATAGATGTATTTAACTTGCAACCCAAAATTTATAAAATCATGAATTTAGATATGAACTTTTAAATATCATTTATAACCTAAAATTTATAAAATTGGAAAAATTTTAATTCACACTTCCCAAATTCTCTGCTTTCATTTTTCTTCCGCTTACATCTACTTCATTCTTCTTCTTCTTCCGCATAAGTTTTTCTTTAATTAGAAAATCGTTTACTCATAATTTTTATCATATTTACAATACATTATTAGTACCATCAACTCAGATATGTTTTAATATTAGTTATCTTTTAATTATGTTATTGTTTTGTTTGTATATTGTAAATACGAATATCTCAATTATAATATTGTCCTATTTACAAATATAAATTATAGATATTTTAATTTATGTTATTCTTGTGCTTAATTTTTCATTTACAATTGCATTTAACTTGCAATCTGAAGTTTGCAAAATCATAAATCTAGACCTGAAGTTCTGAATATCATTTATAACTTGAAGTTTAAAAAAGGCCAAACGACTATTTCCCACCCAAGGTTTAGCTTTTCTCAAATGTCCCCCCCCTTAACTATGGAAACACCAAACACCCACCCATGAGCGTTAGATTTAACAAAACTCTAACGGTGGTAAAGGAAAAATCGTCATTTTCACTATAATTAATTAAAAATAACTAAAATAGAATATAATATTTAACCCCCTAAACTTTAAAAACTAAAATTATTCCCCCAGCCTAAGTTTTAAAAAATCGCGTTTTCACCTTAGGTTTTGGTTTGAAATCTCCGGCGACCTCTCCGGCTCCGTTGCCGATGACTCTCACCCTCCCCGAAGCAAGCTCTCCTCCGATGATCTCTTTCCTCCCATTTTGAGGTCGATCGACGCCGAAGACGCCTTGGGAGACGAAGAACTTCGTCGGGGAAGACGAAGACGACGGCTTCGTCTTCGTCTTCCCCGACGAAGTTCTTCGTCTCTCAAGAGTCTCCGGCGCCGATCGGACCTCCAATGGGAGGAAAGAGATCGCCGAAAGGAGAGCTTGCTTCGGGAGGAGAGGCCGTCGCAACGGAGCCGGAGAGGTCGTCGGAGATTTCAAACAAACCCTAGGTGAAATTGCGATTTTTTTAAAACTTAGGATGAGGAAAAATGTTAGTTTTAAAGTTTAGGGGGCAAAAAGAGATAAAATTTTAGGCGTTAGGTTCTGTTAAATCTAATCGGCCATGGGTGGGTGTTTAGTGTTTTCATGTTAAAAGGGGGATATTTGAGAAAACGCTAACCTTGGGTGGGAAATAGTCGTTTGGCCTTTAAAAAAATCATTAATCTATATCAGAAGTCCTAACTATCATTTGATTATATAATTTTATATAGAATAATTGAATCTGATTTACAACCTGAAGATTGCAAAAATTGTGAGAATATATATTTACATATATGGGCTCGAAGTCCCAAATTTTCAAAAAATTTATTTGTTTTACATGAACTATATCACATTTACAAGCCTAAAGTTTGTATAAATTGTTAAAAATAGAGATTTGAAGTGCGAAAATAAATCGTGAATGAAAGTTTTAAATACTATAATATTTTTAAAATACTAAATTACAAAACTAGAAGATATTGTTAACTATGATATAAAAATCTGAACTAAAGTTTTTTGAAAATAATCACCATAATTCCTCAACAAAAAGAGCTATTTTCGTAAATATGAAATAAAATCAAAACTTAAAGTTTCAAAGATTAATCGTAATATATTCTTTACAAAATAAGAAGTTTGTGAATATGAACAATATTTGAATATAAAGTTTCTAAAATTAGATAAATATAATTAAACATGCTTTT